>NC_089795.1:65109652-65119652 GCF_040412425.1 Macrobrachium rosenbergii
ATAATTTTTCTACGCTAAAGCGTATCTCCTGAAAAGAATTGCTGTACAGTTACCCCCGCCCCAACGCCCTTAAAATGAAAAAGTTGACAACTCGCTGGCATTTTTGTAACTATGAACTAGATGTAAAGACTCCAGGCACCATGCAAAATTACCTTCCAATTAAGCCAAAACAAAAGTGCAGAATAAAGAGAACAACAACGATCAGACAATTTGTCAGACAGCAAAAAGGAGAATATTTTACAAATGACATGCGACCAACAATTAAAAAATCACTATTATTTCTAACCGTTTGAACGCCAGATAAAGGTTGAACATAAAGTAAAATGAAACAGAAAAAAAGTACATAAAAAGTGAAACATGTTTTGACAACACAAGCGCTTTAGCAACGAAAAAAACCGTCAAAACAACTATTGGACAATAAAAAAAACAATACTGTACATACTTCATTGAAACAAGTTAAAAAAAACATAAAAATAAAAAGAATTATACCTACATTATTTAAATATATTAACACCGTCCTTTCCCCGTGAAAGCATCACAAGCAATGAAAAGTTAAAGTCAAAACACGCCGATATCTGGAAATGTGTAATGTTAATAAAAGTATTTACTCAGAATTTGTGCCCAGAAATTTAACTATTTTAAAGACCGAAACAATGTACACTATGAGAAAAAGTTACTAAGAACATTACCATAAATGAGAATAATATTGAGAATTAAAACCAAAACAATAGAAATGAAAATTACTTTTCTTTCAGTTACGTCGACTTGCTTAACCAAAACGTCCCTTTTCAGATGCAATCTACAGCCGCTTATGCTCTGGTATACACTTCAAAAAACCATTTCTTTATATGAAGGATCTCGTTTCTTTTTCTTTTTTTTTTTACATCTTCAGCTGAAAACCCTTACGGACAGAGCTGACAGACTATAAGCCCATGAGGGTTCTCAAGGGAAATCAGACTGCAGAGACAGTTTACAGAAAAAAAGTGATAAAACAAATAAATATAAGGGAAAACAAAATAAATTCCATATACCCTGAAATTCAAAGGCTCCTCGCTTAAATATTTGGCGATCAGAAGATTCTAGAACTGCACCAGATAAATTATTCCACATTTTAGTTGTAGCAAAACACAAAACTCCTACAGTTGCGCGCAAAAACAGCTAGGGTCAAGAACATTAGAGTGCAGGATGTTGTCATTGTAGTGTATTTTATGCTACAAACATAATGAACTCACTTTATGTCAGTGCCATAAGTAAAATCAATTTCTCCACAAGGCGATAGATGAAGGCTCTCGTGCTATACATTTCCATCATTACCCTCATTAAGTATGTACTGTCCAGACTTTTCTTGTATTTATTTTAAGGGGTAACAAGATAAAATAAAGTTAATTTTAAAACTTCCTAAAACCGCAGTAGTAGTTCAACCGAAACAATCAATCAGTAGTTTTCGGTAAAAAAAAAAAAATTTCCGCACTCAACGTGACAGACTCATCACCTCGCAGCTGCGCTTCAAAAGAAGTATGGCTGTTCTGAAATGCGCTAGTGTTCAATGCAACGCATACACGGTTAAACACGCACAATCGTTTGCAGATACAGTAGGTTTATTATTCCCCACACCGCTGGACTGTGGAACAGTCTCCTGAGGATGTGGCGCAACTGGAACTTCTAAAAGTTCAGGCGAAGATGCAACGCATTACTACCCTAAAACAATTCTCCTTGTATTTTAATAATCTGCTTAAAATTTTATCTATTTATTTATTAACTTGATATTTTTTCTTTTCTCATAACTGATCTCTTCTCTCTGTATTTCCTATAACCTTCTGTTACTTCTTTCAAATGAACACCGTGTTTTGGAAGCTTGAACTTCAAGTCAGTGGCTGTGGGCTTGTTCCATGTAATTAGGGTTCATGTTCTGAATAATAATAATAATAATAATAATAATAATAATAATAATAATAATAATAATAATAATAAAATAATAATAATAATAATAATAATAATAATAAAAATGTGTGTAAATGAAGAGAAGACGAGAACTTTTTATGCATCGATCTGCAAAACAATTCTCTAATGCCAACAGACAGTAAAAACTGGGTGTTGTCCGGAGAGAGAGAGAGAGAGAGAGAGAGAGAGAGAGAGAGAGAGAGAGAGAGAGAGAGAGAGAGAGAGAGAGAAGCATTATTCTGGATAGTTTGTGGTTCGAGAACTCCATCAATATGCTAAAACGAGAGGTGCCACATCAAATCTAGCTGATGGATAAATATAAACATCAAAGCGAGTATGTAGGAAACATCCCGATATTGCTACGTGCCTGAAAATGCTATAAAAACTAAAAATATCTGCGCCTCAACCAGCACAAAGCGAACTATGTTCAATTTATTACTTTTTGTAACTAGCATACTAATATACACTTAAATATACTAAAATAAAAAACTCTTGGGTTACATCTAACCATGAATAATGGCTAGCATAATAAAATGAATGCCATGAACACTTCACCAGAACACATGGAGCAAATTTTCTAAAAACGAATAGTATAGTACTGTAGTCCAACCGGATTCCCAGACTACTGACTCCTAAGAACTTTATTGTCATTTGTGCTCTAGTCCATATTAATCACCTAACTCTACAAAATAATATCTGCAAGTTGTGATAAAATCCTATAGACACTGCAAAACTATTTTCAAGTTTATGCGTTACATTTTTCTTCAAAAAAACGACGTATATTGCGACGCAATCACTATTGACTGAATTGGCTATCAGAAGCTTCAACAGATTCTTCAATTCAACCACTTATGAAATATTATTCTGCTAAAATACTT
This sequence comes from Macrobrachium rosenbergii, assembly GCF_040412425.1. Classification (NCBI taxonomy): domain Eukaryota; kingdom Metazoa; phylum Arthropoda; class Malacostraca; order Decapoda; family Palaemonidae; genus Macrobrachium; species Macrobrachium rosenbergii. The sequence continues at coordinate 65,112,472 of NC_089795.1, forward strand.
TTTTTTCAAGAAAGAAACCATTCAGACTAAAGAGCAATGAGTACCACTCTACATCCAATCTCTTTTTTTTTTTAATGATTGTTTTATCACATTCTTATCTTCCGCCATTACCAGATGACGAGTAAAAGTTAATTTATACATTAAACCCTTACGACACCAAAACGCAATTTTTTTTTTTTCAAGATGTATTTCAACAACTCTGTACACGTACCATCAATATGCATCCGTTATTTATTTTGTAATTTCTGTAATGATGTTCTTAATTTGCACACGCAGACAAGACTATGAAATGAGGAAGAGAGTAATGTGAAATAAACCAATTATTAAAACCTTGTGTCAACTCAATTCATTAAAACACAATTCATCCCTATCTTGAAAGTGAGCCAACTGGACCTCTTCGTAATGATTATAACCCATGATCGGTGGCGAACAAAACTGCACAGCCAGAACTGCACTGCACTCATACAACAATATGAAATGGCACAGCTAGATTTTGGCTGACAGCATAAATGTATAGAGATATATCTAAATTGACATATCATTTAACCACATAATATGAGTAAAGTACTATAGTTTCTCATCAATCACCACCATACACTGCTAAACATAATTAACTATATTGGATAAATCTACGTTTTTCTGGCAGCTCTTTTGACGAAATTGAGGCCGAAAGAGAAAATCTTAATTATAAACGCATATGATAGTTCCAAAAAATTCTTCCTCTATAAGGGCGCTTATAATTTCTAAACACCGTAGTGCACATAAATTATGTATGATAAACTGATATAAACTTCAAATACAAAACTAATGTATACACTTTGGCTATACCTTGAGGTAAATAGCAAGTGTCCTCAGTCATTATAACTGAGGTGAAGTTTCTTCAGTAAAGTTACATACCCAAATAAGACTTGTATCATCTTTCTTCCCGAAATATTCTTAGTTAAAAGGTAATGCACTTCATCCTGTGAATCATCTAGTCGAATCTAATCTAGTAAAATTGCTAAAATAAAGTCTGCAATTGTTCTATCTTTCAAAAATCTTGATGCAATATTCATATACATACAGGTATAAAACAAATAAGTGAACGAACACTAGAGCAACCTCAATTGCTTACAAGAAGTGAGAACTTCCGTGTGAGGATATGAGATGTGTGTGTAAATTCATTTCTCGTTAATTAAGGCAATAGGAGAATTGGTTTGGATGATTTAATTTCCTTATTCAAAGTGTTTTGTTGGTGGATAGCACAGCAACAAAAAATCCTCCAGTTTAGATAATTCTACGAAAAACGAACAGTCACTTATCAGATTCCTTTAATGTTGTTAAATGTTTTTGCAAAACCGGTTGGTGTATGTATATGTATATGTATATGTATATGTATATGTATATATATATATATATATATATATATATATATATATATATATATATATATATATATATATATATATTAAAAACAATTAACAACATTAAAGGAATCTGACCTTAATTATGAGTAACCCAAAGACCAACATTCAAGCATTAACTGATAATACTGAAATAATGCCGCTTCTACACACAACCACTTAAATGTGGCTCCTCCTGTTGAGAACAAAAAAGACTACATTTTATTTGTCTAAATCCATCGTTAATCCTAATCTTTATGCATCAACCTAACCCCACGCTGTTTAACCGAAGACAGGACAAAACCATAAATTATAATTATCAATAGTGAAGTAAGACGACCTAATTCCCGGCAGAGAAGCTATTATTAAAAGACTGTGTTACATAAATTTCGTTCATCGTTTCTGTAACCGAGGCAGAAAGTCTCTCTCTTTCTCCATACACACACACACATATATATAATATATACACACATATATGTATGTATATATTATGTGTATATATACATATACACACACACACACACACACACACACACATATATATATATATATATATATATATATATATATATATATATATATATATATATATATATATAATGAGAGAGAGAGAGAGAGAGAGAGAGAGAGTTAATGGTCCATACACCTTTTGTACCAACACGGAAGGTTGATCAGCAGCGCGTTGAATCCATCTATAACATTGCACATTACATCTACAAATCGCATGTACTCTCCCACTTCTTGACTAGCAAGGCTTTCCTCCTCTATAACCTTTCCACATAGCCTAACCAGCAATTTCTAGGTCTTCCGCTTCTCCTTCCTTATAACATTTTCAAACTATACACTAAACAAACACAACACCTTCCTCCTTTCTGTGACCTTTCCAAGCCTATCCATTCATCTTTACATCAAACTGCATTATACCCAATAGTCCACTTTGATTTTACATTCAACATCCAATTTTGACCCAACTTTTACGAATCTCATCAATACTTTCGCATGCATCCAATTAGAAGAGGAGTTTTTACGATGTTATCATGACATTACATCTCAATTACCCATTCATAAGCATTGTGTATACCATTGCCAATAAAAACTTACGATTAATTTCAAACAAAGTAACGTTTCAAGCCCTTTTACTTTGATTTTTCCACCCATCCTGACAGCCTCCTCAGGCCCCACATAAAAAAACCTGTTCTACTGGCACCCTCTCAGCTTACTTGCACAAAGGCGAAAACCGATGATCACCTGCATCCTGTCACACATAAAGGCAAAGTCCTGTATCCCCACAGCTAGCCATCATTTGTCCAAAATGAATGTTATTTGCTGAACAAATTCACCATTTAATGGGAGAAACAAGTAAAAGATTTGAAAAGTTAAAAGTGAAAGGTTTTTCGATCAATGTCTAAAGCTCTTTTGATGAACTGCATGAGGCATATCTCAATTAGAAGAATATCTCCAGAAGAAAGATTAACAATTAGTTTTTATTATTATGTTATTCAGACTGGAAAATGGTAATGTAAAACAGTAACTACAGTATATATTCAATTAAATAGAAGAATCCCATTCATAATCGCAAGATGACCCACAATGAATCATTTGTCCTGTAAGACGTGATTGGGTATCTATCCATTTGGTGATTGCCCCTATGGGACGAGATGGTTCCTGCATTAGTTGAAGGAGATGGTGCCTGCATGTGACCTGCCCTGCGTAAAAAAAAGCTGGTCCCTGCATGTGAGCGAACTTACTTGTGAAATGATGCCTGCATATGAAGTGGTCCCATTTAAATATCACTGCTATGAACAAGAAAATGATAAGAGGGATTCATTACGTGTCAGATGACGAGGTTGAGCTTTAAGTTCTGTGATTTTTCGTCGGATGCTTTGAAAGAATTGAAGAGTGCAGCAGTCTGAAATATATTTTTCTATTTTCTCGCATTAAGTTGCTTGTAATCAGGAAGAATGGAGCACCTTCCTTCCCTTATCCAATATCCATCCCAAAGTGACCAGCCAACGCCAAACATCTTTGTAAAAACAAGTGGTTCAGTGGAGCCCGGGAGCGGCGTAGCCGTCTGCGCATAAAAACTATGTGTGTTTTCCCATGGCAACGGATGCTGTTCTTACTGGCAGTGCGGCGGAAACGGCAGCAGCACCGCACTAGTGTGACCCCTTTTGGTTTGTGTGTGATATCACAATGTGCGACACCGCATCGTTTCTCAGTCGCATAGTGTGACACCGGCCTTATACCATTAATCAGTGTTACTAACATTTTTGTCTGCCCGAGCAGCTGTTGCAACAATCAACAGGCAGTATTTTTTATTTCTACAAATTGTATATATACTTTATATTTATACGGTCTTCCTGGGGACCTTATGGATAACACTGAGATCCGGAAAAGGTGAAACTGGATAACTGAAGGACCAATGTATACACAAAAAATATATATACATACTGTATGTACTCAGTTTGTATCTCATCATCATTGTTTCATATGCTAGGTGACATGAAAGACCTCTGTGAAATTCTGCCACTCCGTCTTTCCCGTGCCTTTTCTTCCACAATTTTCCATTCATTTCAGCCTCCTTCCTCATAGTACTCTTCCAAGTAGGTCTAGGTTGTCCACCTATTCTGGTGACCAAAGGTGCTCCGTTGACACTGACCACAAACTATTTTCCCTTGGGCTTTGCAAAGTAGGCTACGTGTTCAAGTCATCTCCATCACCTTTTATTATCTTGTCTTCTCATGGAACTTTGGTAATTCCTCTTACTGTACCATTTCTATTCTATCCTGCCATCTGACTTCTCATATTCCTTTTTAAGCTTCACATATTCTCAAATCGAACTATTTCATTGTCATAAAATGTGAGCTGAGTAATATAGATTTTTGCTAGACTTAGTTAACCTTACTTTCGCATATAATTTCAATCTTATTCCAAATCTTACTAAACCTGCCTGTTATCAGGTTTGCCTTTTCATTCTTTCACAAAATTTGAATTGTGAGAACCTGTATCTATATAACTTTTCCCGAGTATTTGAATGACTCAACTACCTAATATGATTTCAACCCTTTGTGCATAATCTTCTTCATTACTTCTATTTAGATTCTTAATCTCTTTCTTTACAAGAGAAATTCTGTTATGTAAGTTTTGAACATTTTGGGGACTTTGCTGATTAAAACAGCATTCGTCTGTCAACTTTCTACCATTACTCATATCTACACCTTTTCTCTCGTCTCCAAACCACTTTTTTTGTTGCAAGTGCAAAACAACAAAAATTAAATAACTTATTTCTTGTGACACACTGTTTACTCCGAATTCACTTGACAAGACACCATCAACATTATCCTCGTCCATGGATTTTCAATTAGCTCTACTTATTTAACGGGAATGGCATAGTAACGAAAGACCATCCATAATACTGGTCTGTGGAAGCTTTCAAGATCTTTCTCATAATCAACAAAGGCTATCAGATGGGTATTTTTAAATTCCATATACAAATATATCTTAAAATAAATATTTGACCTGTGGAGCTTCTACTTTATCTAAAAACCACCTCGTCCATCTCTAAGCACATTATAAATTTATTTCTTAACCTTACTGAGAATAAGCACACAATATTTCCATTACAACCGACGCAAGTGCAATGTTCTATAGTTACCAAATTCAGCTCACCTGTCTTCAGTACCTTTGCTATGACTTTCAATGTCTAAACATCAGGCTTTGTTTCCTTTTTCCCATATTCAGGTTTCAGCTAAAATCATACCTGCAGCAACTCTATCTTAACCTGACACTTAACATCTAAATTTCTTTATTACTGTTTCAGCCTCAAAAACAGTGAATTCATTGATGAGTAAATACAGCTCTTCTTAGTTTTCTGGCATATCAATCAAATTATCCTCATCACTCATATTCACGACTTCAGAAATGTTCCGCCCAGCATTACCTTTCTTTTCTAATGTTAGTACTGAACCATCTTTCTATTTTATACAGCAACAAGTTAGTTTTCTCATACCTAGTGATTAAACTCTCATCAGCATTCTCCAACGAACTAAGAAGCCTGTTTAGAACATTATAAAAGTTTAATAACGCGTGTGACAAAAATTCATAATTAGTCACGAGTTATAAACTTATCAATCATCTACCATGTTGGAGATGGGTTGGTGTCGATCCCAAGTACAAAACCTGAATTCAACTTGCATATGTTCAGCCGAGTCCATATCAACTTATATGTCTCTTGATAGCCGGATGGTCAGTCGCTGTTGTCTATCGATGTTCCTATAACAGGCAACGATTCGAATCCTGCCAGGGACGAAGCAATTAACTATAATTTCAGCTGGGTGTACATTAATCCCACGGTAGTGCGAACTGTGTATTAAACGTTATTTGTGGCTTCATATTTTGCGAACATCAAAAGTCATGCATATATAATTGACAAAAATTCATGTATGTATGTATATATATATACATATATATATATATATATATATATATATATATATATATATATATATATATATATATATATATATATATATATATATATATATATATATATATATATATATATATAATATATATATATATATATATATATGTATATATATATATATATATATATATATATATATATATATATATAAAATAATATATGTAATATATATATATATATATATATATATATATATATATATATATATATATATATATATATATATATGTATATATATAATATATATATATATATATATATATATATATATATATATATATAATATATATATATATATTAAACGACACAGTTATACACGTACGGGGAAGAATGTTTTTGCCAAACAAGGCCTAAATGGGCGCGTGGGAACAGAAAACACCGAAGATCCCTGTTTTTCGTTGTTACGCGCTCCTTAGTCCGCACTATAAGGCCTTTACATGTCTCCGAGAAGTTTCAAATACAAAGTTTGGGAAATCTTAGAAAGTCTATTTCTGTTCATTCAGGTGTTTATTGTATTACTTCTTTTGCCTCGAACTTACTTAGCAGGCGCTGTAAGGTTTCATGTGTTCAGTGTGACCAGTTCACTTATGTGTTAGGTTTTATCTTATGCTAATTTAGACTAATGTAGCTGCACTAATGGATGGAAGGTGTGCACCATAATCGTAACCCGAAATTACTAAAACTTCAAAAACTCTTAGTTAGTCGTACCGAATGGTAGGTTTTCCCCAAGAAATCTAAGACCAGTTATAGCCTCATAACAACAACTAATATTTGAAGAGGAAATATTATCTTTTTTTTTACCTCCTTTCTATAGACATAGACGGATAAGGCAAACAAAAGACGGAGACTTCTATCAAGGAAGTAAACTTTGATTTCTTTTGGCACACTATTGAGATTTTCTTTCCGAGCAGCAAATAAAAAATGATACCTTATATTTTACTTGGTTTAAAATAATGAAAATAACTTTCCTTCGATTATATGATTGTGATCACACAAAAACATAACTTTCAGCGGCAATCACAAACCCTTTAGGTTAGAATGAGGAAAAAAAAAAGTGTTTCAGTACTAGCGAACTAAAGTAGATAGGAAATACGTTCCTACTAATTTCTGAATCAGAGTTTGCAAGGTTTTCTTTCTTGGTGTTCAAAACGTGACCAGCAAGCATTTAGATTTATGGTTTTGATATTTTCTTTGGTCTTGATGGTGTTTTTATAAAAGTTTTTGTGAAGCAAAAGTCTGGGCGGTGGCAAATTGCTACCCGACTTTTGCGCATGACCTTGAACTTTGGATTCGCTGCATAAAATGGTACATCA
>NC_089795.1:65127152-65130717 GCF_040412425.1 Macrobrachium rosenbergii
TAGATGAATATTTACTTACTGAACAGTGCATCTGAAAACAAAATTTTAAGTAAATGAACAACATAAATTATCAGCATAAAAACTATACTCAAACTAAACTAATTTGTTTATCAAAGGAAACATTTAACTCGACTTCTGCTTGCCTAAAGTTCTTGTAATCAATCACAAATAATGATGGAATTACACTACAACAGTAACTGGCCGTCGCTACACACCAATGACTTGGTGACTCGGGATTTCCAGCCGGAGACGACCGTATCTACGAGATTTAAAATTTCGACTACATTCTTACAAGAAATTAATTTTTTTTTCTGTACAGTATTTTGCACTATTTTAGGTATATCCTGCCTTACTTGACTTTTACTGTTAACGTTGAATTTAGATCCCTTGAAAAACAAAATCATTACCCGGCATTACAATAAAAAAAAAAATAGTATCTCAAAAATCTGAATAGTTGGAAATCAACGATCTAAATCACTAAAATTCAGTACGCTGATTAATCCATGACTGGTTTGTTTACATTGAGTGAGCTTAGTGTTAAATGGGGATAAGAGGCCTAATTCATAAATTTTAAAGGCTTTATTCTCAAAGTTCAGCAAAATATCTGAGAAAAGAGGACTTCCATAAAGGCATTCTTTGAGGTCATAATCTGTGTAATGAGTACAAATTACATTCGAACGTACAACACACGAGTTCGAATTGAGAATATTAACAACAAAAGATGCTTTAAAAAAGAAAAGCGGGTATTTTATGGACAACTGAATTAACAATAAATACTAATCGTAGCAAATCACCTAATATCTGCAAAAACAATTTCTTATCAAAATTTACACCTAAATTCTTAAAAGTCACTGACATTTAAAACCGAACCACTTAAATTTAAACTCAGGACGCAAAGCAAAAGTGTTCTGGATCAACTACCACACTTTGAGTCTAAGAACAGTTAGGCTTCCAGCCCAGAAGCACACTCCACTCATGAATATGTGCCAGATCTCTATTCAATTGTTCTGGAACCACAGACCCAAGGCATGGAGATGGAACAATAGCTTGAAGAGTAACAGCATCGGTTTATACAATCAGTTTGTTCTCTAGATCTTGCCACATGTCACTAATACAGATAATAAATAGAAAAGGTCAGAAATGGTCCATGGACACTACCTTGAGGAATACTTAAACCGTCATTACTAAAACTACTATACTGGCCACCAACACAGACCGCCAACTCCCATTAATCTTAGCTTGTACATAAGTGCTCCATGGTTCACACAGTCAAAGACTGCACTAAAATCTAATCCAAATATGTGTGCCTCTGCATCCCCATCAAGAGCTTTTTGCAAGTTGGTAGACATTGATAAGTGTGCATCACAAATACTAAAGCCTTTACGAAATCCAAACTGTAGTGCTTGTAGCAGGTTATTATTTTCAGCAAGCCTATTAAGAAGCTTAGAGAGCAGCTTTTCAAAAACCTTGGTTAAAACAGGGGTAATTGAAATGTGAGCTTATATTCTGTGGTGCCTGAGGACGGACTTAAACCGTTACATAATGCAGTAATGTTTCCTTTCCTCCCAACAAAAGGAAAACTTGTAAGTCCAACTAACCTTCTCAAAATAGTAGTACTCATAGGAGCGTTGAAATCACGAGCCTTTTTAAAAAAGATGGGAAAAATCCCATTAGGATCCCAGTTAACAAAGTTTCAACTCCAAAGGCCATCTAAGGCTCTGGACAGCATGACTGAGGCAACAAAACGGACTCGCCACACTGTTTACTCACAAAGACTTGAGCCAAAAGTTCTGCCTTCTGTTTAGGCAATATACAGCAGTTCCATCACTTCCTACAAGGAGGAGAACGATTGAATGAACCCCAAAGAGTGATGACTTAGGGGTAGACCACCACTTATGGTCACCACTACTGGAGAGCAAGATCTCATTCACGCCATAATTATAAGCTCTTTCACAGATACCCTGAGCTTGACAGCATTAAACCATACCTTATGTTTAAGACGAAACTTCAGGATTTTAGAAGGAATTCTCCGCTCGATAAGTCCTGATGATGATCAATCAACCACTCGATAATATTCGGACTTATATAAATATTGCTCCACCTGGGCTCAGAAACATCACAGCGAATACCATTCTAATTGGCATGGGATTTCAAGTACACATCAGAGCTTCACTGCTTAAAAACTTCGATGACTGACTTAGTGGGCTGACGCTAAGTTCTCTGCACTGGATTTAAATTTTACCTTTGAAAATCCCCACAACTTTCAAGTTAAAATTCAAGAAAGATGATTTCGATAATACTAAAACCGGAAATAATAAATGCTAAACTATTCCCAATAACCATAAAATAACAATGGAAAACATTAAACTTTCACATTCTAAAATAGACAAGTGAACCTTAATATTCAATATCGGGTTAATTACCTAAAATATCATATGACTTCTATAAACTAAACTTTAAGAGAAAAAACTATAACCATAATACTAAACACCCACTAATATTTCTCAGTCCCGGCTTTCATAACTCTCTCTCTCTCTCTCTCTCTCTCTCGGGAGGAACGTACAAGAACAGTTACTAACCATGCACAGGCACAGGAAATATGAGGTTCATGTGGAAATAATGACGGAATTACAATTGTTTCAAACTAAAAGTTAGGCATATCATAATTTTCGACAGTTTACAAGACACGAGAAAATTATATTAGCAGAGCGGCAAAAGTCTATAGTGATAATAAAAGATGAAGACAGAGCTAAAATGAATATGCCACTTTAGGGTAATCGATACGATGTGGCACAGAGCATTAAACAGCACCTTTAAGTAAAATCAAGATAGGAAATTCAAAACCACAGTGGAAAGTAGAATTCGACATAATTTCAATATTTCTTGTAGCCTGGGAAAGCAATCTGACGAGAGATGCATAAAGATAATTTGTGCACAAATATATATACTGTATGTATATATATATATATATATATGACATCTTTTTATCACACCGTGATTTATATATGATCATGAAGCTACAAATATCAAGTATCAAATCCATTACAGCATTTGATATTAAGCGATATTTAGTAGCTTCATGATCATATATATATATATATATATATATATATATATATATATATATATATATATATATATATATATATATATATTATATATATATATACTATTATATATATACTATTATATATATATATATACATATATATATACACTGTATATATATATTATATATATATACACATACATATAAACAAATAAATTCAGAGTACCAGAGCAATATCAGTTCAAATAAACAATAATACGTTCAACTAAACAATAATACACTGATTTTCCACAAATACTACAAAACTGACAATCGTTACATTATGACCCAAGAATTAAAACAATAACGATAAATGTAGCATTTCACGAATCAAGAATAAAATTCAAATACATCCAATTACAAACTTCAATAATGAGCTACATTACTAGAGGGGGAGAGAATATTACTAGTGAATAGGATAATTTCGACACTGTAGCCTATTGCAAAGTATGGCATATATATTTATATAAACACACA
>NC_089795.1:65131217-65141217 GCF_040412425.1 Macrobrachium rosenbergii
ATGCAAGTTCAAAACTGACAAACATACATACATATAAGCCAGTGATTTGAACCTAGTTTTCAATAATCATGGTGGAAATCACAAGGATAGAAATAGAATTCTATGAAAATACAAAACGTTTACAGTAGGGTCGTAAGAATCATTAGTTTTCTTGATGGCTGAATGGAATAGTCACTGCTCTCCACCAATCAAAGATGTAAAGTATGCCTTAGTTTTACCAGACCATTGAGCTGATTAACAGCTCTCCTAGGGCTGGCCCGAAGGATTAGACTTATTTTACGTGGCTAAGAACCAATTGGTTACTTAGCAACGGGACCTACAGCTTATTGTGGAATCCGAACCACATTATAGCGAGAAATGGATTTCTATCACCAGGAATAAATTCCTCTAACTCTTCATTAGCCGGCTGGAGACTCAAACTCGGGCCTAGCGAGTGCTAGCTCGCAACTCTACCGACTCGCCCAACGAAGAGCTTGATCAAAGATTCCAATCCTGGTCAGGGTAGGAGGACTTGTTATATATAATACCATTTGGGTACAAGTTATACTTTAGGTAAAATGCATTCATTATTAATGGGTTATTTGAAAAAATTAATTTCCCTTGAAACAGAGCATATCATTAAGGAAAAAAGCGAGGAAAAGTTCAAAGCTGATAGTTAGCCAATGTCAACTGAGAAGAAAACTTGTTACAAAATACTATAATCGTAATGAAGACTACAGGAAATTAAAATATTTGATAATAAAATCTGCATCCCTATATAGTTATAGTACCAGAAATCAGGGCAAAATGTTTAATACGTTCATTTTATAGCGTATTATGTTGTTTTGACAGAGAAATAACGCCATGTTTAAAAAATGACATTCACCTGGTAACACTTGCGGACACGCTGCCAAGAACAAATACTTGATACATATCAATATCCTCAGTGTTACAAGAAAATATTGACCATTCTCTATTAACAACTTTTGTAACAAACCAACAGTCATCCGATAGCCCATGTTAAATAAATTGCTCTGACTCACTTTAAATATGACAAGAATGACAGACAGGCTAGTATGCTGACTAAAAAGTTCAGTCTCTCACTGAACGACCAAAACACCAGAAAAAAATCTCAGTTCAGTAAAACACAAAATAAATCTACTTTAAGCATAATATTAGTAAATCTTTCCGATAAGTTGAAAAAACGAGGTGTAATAGGTAAAGATTGTTCAAGTAAAAAAAATCAAGGATAAAATCAACAAATCACAACCCTTCTGAAATAAAATACGACAATCTGTAAACATCAACACTGCAAGGAATAGTTAGCAGCCAATGATAAGAATTATATGGAATATAAACTGAATTATTAAAATATATTCTTTTTAACATTTAAGTTTACGGCCTGTCTGCATCAAGCCCCTTGGAATCGTCCTGGGCAACCTACTGCGACATTTTAAACGGAGTTTGCCTTGGTGACGAGTTCAGTGTTAATTGGATGCACGATACTGAGGCCGTAAGTTATATAATTTGAAGCTCCAATTACAGCTTTCAGCAATCCTCGCTGATGAGTAATGTAGTTTAAACATTCAATACTGATCTTCCAAAACTTGAAATAATAAAATACATAATGGAGTTATGTACTGTATACTGCGCAAATTTTTTGCCGCATAAACATACAGTTGTTCTAGTAATGCAATATATTATACGAATGTCATATTTATAACCACAGTCAAATAATATAAAAAAAATGGTCCGATTTTGATTACAGAATGATCCAACCACCGAGACTCTGAAAACTCAGTTTGAAAACACGAAGAGACTGACCAAAGGGTCACGGGTCATGCAGTGGGGAGACACCTCAATCGACGTTCAAGTTGTAGCCACGTTCTTCGGTCCTACCAGTTCGGCACCTAAGAATTACTCCACCATACATACTCAGGTATCTTATTTATAATAATATACCGAGTTTTATAGGAGAAAAACTTGTTGACAAAGCTACTCAGATGCGGTAACCCTAATTGCCTCTAGAAAACATAAATCACTGACCAAATACATAAATGTGGTTACTTAAAATATTAAAAACTTGACTAGTTTAACACAATTCCTCTCCCCAAACATTCATGGTACGTGCAAAAACACCCAAACTATAGAAAAACTCTTGATGGATATTATTGCATTTTCAGGAGACGTCTATACCAGTTCATGAAGTGCCCCTTGTTATGTTGGAACGAGAGCTGAAGTCTGCAACAAATGAGTTTGAAAAGAAAACCAAAGCAAAGGAAATTACTGCTCTCATTCAGGTATGTCTATACATTTTCCAGCAAAACGGATCTTTTAAACAATCATCAATAATAAAAATTAAAATCTAAACTGATTACCTCTTCTCTACAAGCTTTACTTTTCATTTGCTCCATGAAACTTATTCTATTATTAGTTTTTTCTTTACTGATCTTCAGCGACGTGCGTTTGTCCACACAACAATGAAAAACATTGCCCTCGTTGTCACCGGTGACGAGAAGCTCACCGAAGAGATGATGGTCAGGAAGGACACACACATTACCAACTGGAGTTGCTACAACCCAGTTGTTCATGCTTTCAGTGAGAATTGCTTTAATCTTGGTCAGGTAAGACAAAAAATTTCACAGGCAATCCCTTTGTGTCAATTTACAATGATCCATAATTTCATCACATTAAACAAGTATAAACTACTCTGATGCCAAAGAAATTGCTATATACCGTATTTTGCATTCATATTTGTTATTAACGGCCCACTACAATGTGATATGCTCAAGTTTAATAGAATGAAATATGTCTCAAACAAACTCCATCTTTTCAGAGTACTTACGCCCTAACCACTGTTCACACACTGCTCCATCTGTGTGAAGCTGGATATAGCAGAAGTGATATCATCAACAGCATGAATATCGTTTGCACCTTCCTCACTATTGAAAATGCAATCTAATAATTTCATCGAACAAGAATTGAATTCCCTACAAAACCTAACTATTCACATTTAATCTAATACGGTAAAATCACCGCCCTCCCCTTTATATAGCAGATGATTTGTCCCGCAATCCGCAGCGTGAAAAAAGAACTCTCACCTCAAATAGAGTAGGATTAAATACATATCTCCTTAGAAGGAAAAATGTAATAATGCACTACAGTACACCCATAAGCAGAAAATATTTTTTCCCCTTTTCAACAGCTATCACTATTGGGGTATCAGATTTAACAAGAAATACCTATTAAATACAAAGCTTTCATTTATAGCTGGTAGTGTCAATTTTTACTACCTTGACCTCTTTGTAATGATCAACCGACTCACTCTGTTGGCTTCTCGGGGGTCCCACTTTGACCTAATGCTACTCTCACCATACTTTTGACTTTTAAGATGACGTAGCTAAGCCTAATATCCAAGCTTTAGATATGGACATAGGAGCTCCTAAATAAACAAGAAGATGGGACAGAGAAATACAGCAAGTTGCAGTAGAGTAATAGGAAATTTGCTAAATGACCTCTTTGGGTCATAGCAATCGGTTCACCATGCCTAATACCATCCAACAGACTGGATGGCAGTCACCCATGATGGGAGAAAAATGTTAAAAGAATACCAGAATGATCCACGATAACTCAAAAGTCAAAAGGAGATTCACTGCGGCCATCCAAAGTCCAGCCCAACCCCGGTGCGAAGGAACAAGAAGGGCAGGGAGAGAAAAGTTAATTTTGCTCCATTTAAATCTTGTAATAAGATGTCAAGGTCAACCTAATGATGATGACCCCCTTGGCCTCTTGAAATTCTAGATGGCTTAAGGGTTACACATATGAAAAATCACACTTTAGCTGCTCCCTGTGCTAGAAAAGTTGGTAGCTGACCTACTCTACAATTTGTTAATCACTAAATTTTTTTCTTCATCATAAGCTAGGTGTGTAAGCTTTTGTAAAAGTGTCCCAAGTGAGAGTGAATATAGAATGCAATATAACTAAGCACTACTTAATTACTGAACAATAAATGCAAAGCTATTTTTATGATCAGAACGGAGTATTATGACCTAGTTCATCAGTATAACCAAGTTCATTACCTTTATTAGCGATTCTTTACAAGGTTTAGTCAAGTTTACGGCCATGTTCCCACCTTTATTATGTGTTAAAAGTGATTACCATAAGCTTTGAGAGGTTGTGTAAGGAGATTTTCTACAAGTTACAACTTTGGTTAAGGATGATGCAGAATAAACCAAGTATGCAAAGACTTTGAAATATCATACATAGGTTCCCAATCTTATATTAAATTTTCACCAATAATTATGAATGGTAACAAGGTAACTGTCAGAACAGTTATATAAGTATATGAAAAAATAAAGTAATTTTCAATTAAGAACTTGTAAATTTAGCAAGTCATAAAAGCTAAAAACAGAGGCAACATTTAGGTTGAAAGGAGAATGAAGTACTGTTTCTTACGTCATTCGCTTATTTATAAAGAAAAACTGTCCTGAAATCTGTTTTATCAGGTGGTTCACCAATATGCTCCGAGTACCACTGCAAACTCACAAGAAGTTTTTTTTTTAAGTGGAGAAAAGTTTTTTAATCCTTAAAAGTAATCACCCTCAGTTCAATATAAAACCCACAAGGTAAAAATTCCATTTTAGTTACACCATTACTGTCTTTAAATATTTTTAACAAAATATCAGGAAGTAGTTTTTCAAAGTACAATGATTTCCTCTCTACTTGAAGTTTTATGAGAAACAAGGCTCTATCTGGAATGGAATATAGAATTTTGGCCAAAGGCCAAGCGCTGGGACCTATGAGATCATTCAGTGATGAAAGGGATATTGAGAGTATAAAGGTTTTAAAGGTGTAACGGGAAGAAAACCTCGCAGTTGCACTTTGAAACAATTGTTTGGAGAGGGTGGAAAGTTAAAGGAACGAGAGGGGTTGCAGCTAGGGGCCGACGAGTCGCTGTATAAAACGTGAAGTAATGCCTACAGTGCACCGCATGAGGTGCACTGACGGTACTAACCCCCTACGGAGAGGCTCCATCTGGAATCCAAATTTTGGCTATCAGAATACTTGAACTTCTTGAGAAAGCAATTGCCTTCTCACTGTAGACAGAAAGTTTTTATTTCCTTTTCTATTTTTATTGTTACTGAACGAACCAGTGTTTTTTTTTTAAGAATACATTTTCACTTATGACCTAACTTCAAGAGAGCTACGAGATTAACACTGCCAAATGTCAACTCATCCATACAGTCTTACCTCCAACCCACTAAACTAAGCATCTACATTCAATGTTGCATATTTGATGATGGATTCCGGATCAGTAACTGTGGCATCCTCATCATCTTAGTCATCAAACAATACTTGTACACCATGTAACTATAAACGTTAAGAGTTTGAGACCTATGTTGATTTCTAGAGAGACGACGCAACTCTCATTCAAGTTGTTTGCCATTCTTCCTGTGAACTTAACATTAGCTAGCCATATAAGAAACTGTATGTAGATTATAACTGCTTTTCATACTGCGAAATTTTGTACAATGCTTCATTTATACCGTACTGTATTTAAACAAGTCTCATTTAATACTTCAAATAAGTTTGGAGTTAAAAGGCATTTCTATATTTGATAGCAGACACTCCTGGTCTTCTCACTTGGCAGATTGGACAGCCACGTATCATGTGCATATATCTGTTAAGATTTATCTCTAACACCACCTGGGGTGCATATACAGATACTAATGATAGCCTTGGTAAGCAGGCTAGAGTGGAAGTGGTGGACAGGGAGAAAAGGCTGAGAGAAAGGATAGCAAAAAAGGTGAATACTTACATAAACAGTGAAAGAGAATTCATTAATTAGTGGAAAGATCCGACTGTTTAGTAGCTTACCACCATGGACGTTGCATATTTTATTTCAAGAAGAATTAGTGGACTTATTACCGCACGCGTTGATAGCCGTTACCATGGAGACACTAAGACGGGAAAAAGGCCATGGAGGATTCTGACTGGCGGTGAGCCGTCAGAGCGACTCTCCAAAACAATGCTCTCGCTCAAACATACAAACCTATTGTCGAGAATTTTTATTTATTTTCACGTATCCATTGTTTTTTATTACTTTTTGTGTTACACTGAATAGTCAATGGTCTTATTTCTTTTGGTGCTGCACTGAATAGTTAATGTTTCCCCATTCACACTATTGTATTCCTTCATTTGTAATTTTATCTTCATTATAAATATGTTTAATTTATTTTTCACTTCAATTTTTGTTAACAGCTAACGCAGACATTCCCAGTCAACAACAACCAACGGATTCAAGATCGCCCTTATAATAACTCGGTTAATCAACAATAATTCACTAATAAAAAGACAGGTCGCCACCCGATAATGCTCGCACTGATGAATTTCATAATCTTTTGCTTCTATCCTCTTCTACTGAGGCTCAGTACACACACACACACACAGAGAGAGATGAGACAGAGAGAGAGAGAGAGAGAGAGAGAGAGAGAGAGAGAGAGAGAGAGAGTGCACAGCATCTCGATCAGTCACCAAACCGTTCAAGAATTCCCAAATTCCTAGTTCTAATAATACCTACATTTACATCTAATAACGAATGTCAATTCACACCCATTAATAATTATATATATATATATATATATATATATATATATATATATATATATATATATATATATATATATATATATATATGAATTAATTTTTTCCATTATTAATTTATTTAAATTAGAACGATGTAAACTTAAATTACAGATATATTTAAGCATTTTGAGAAGACCACTGAAGTGCTTTACCACAATTTATGGTTTCTTCAGTACAAAAGTATGGTGCTGTAGATGTAAAAGTAGAGTATATTAGGACCAGGAATTTAGAATTTTTAAATGGTTTGGAGACTGATCGCGATGCTGTGGCATTCTCTCTCTCTCTCTCTCTCAATGAAACTGAGCGGTCATTTGGATCACAAAAAAATACAATAAAAAATAAAATTGAACTAATAAGCACACTGACAACATATTTAAAAAGAGCAATTTGGATAGTTGTAAGGCTGAGGGAGTTCCAGACATATTTGATAGCCAGGAGGAATAAATTCTCTTTATCTCAGTTCTTTAAGTATTCCAGGCTCAAGCTTTACTTTTCATTCTTGCACTTAAAAATAAGCTATCCTTACATAAATCAAGTTCATACCAAAGTACAATCTTGAATTTTTCTATGATTATATATATATATATATATATATATATATATATATATATATATATATATATATATATATATATATATATATATGTGTGTGTGTGTGTGTGTGTGTTTGTGTGTATTATATACTGTATAGCGATATATATCAAAAAGGCGTTCACCCGTGTAACAGTGACCTTTAATACTGAATTGTGGAGCTAACCTTCTGCAATATCAGTAACTTCAGATCCCCACAACTTACAACTTCCTGGACATTAAAGCCCTTCTTCTCCCATACCTCTTTCGCTATGGGTTGCTGTAGCAGCACAAGCCCGTGCCTGCACAAGATTTGGTTAATCTCAAACAACAACGAATATCTCTTTCAAGCCATATGTCCAACCCATTCTATGTTTCCCTTTCCGTTCCCCTAACACTTTGTAACTGAATTTTCATCAACTTAACACAGTCCATTCTTTTCTTAAAACCAACTGAAAATACTTGAACTATCCTTTAACTTACGATATAGTTTTACCAGTTTACGTATCTCCACATTCTCCAATCTTTCAATTCCTGGTATGCCCCATTTATAATACTAAGAAAATAGTTCATTCAAAAGCTTCACCTTTATCTTTAATTTTCTTTATTCACGCAGTACATGAATTCCATGAAAGAGTTGGTTTAACAATCCGATCATGCATTATTACCTTAGTTTCCATACACATTCACGTATCCTCCAAATATTCTGCACACACACCTTGCTACCTTTCTTGCTGCACATATTGAGATTCTCTTTTTCTCTTATCCTACCTTCAGCCATTATATTTACACCCAATATTAACAAACAATACTTGACCTTCCTAATTCAATTTACCCTCATAAGGTTATCATATTTACTCTCAAATATGTAATAAAATATATAATATATATATATATATATATATATATATATATATTATATATATATATATATATATATATATACACACACATATATACGTGTGTGTGTATATAGGCTATATATGTGCATGTGTATATATGTATGTAGGTGTGTATGTGCATACACTATACATAAATACATATAATATATAAATGTGTGTAGGTATGTATATAGGTATGCATGCATGTGTATATACATAAATATATATATACGAGGATAAGTCAATAAGTATCCGCACTTTTACTCTAATTGTTTGTGAATAGGCTTTATGGCTTCGTGTGCTATGCGGGTTGTAGATGCTCCACAGCCCTCCTCCCTTGTGGTTGGTTTCAGTGTTACCACTTCAGTGCGCTCTGCGCTGTTGAGAAGTAAGATGGATACCTCTCCATTTTGCAAGAAGAACAACGCTCTGTAATCTGTTTTTGTGGTCTGAGTCTACCTGAGCTGAAAATCCATAGAAGACTTTCAGTACAATGCGCAGGCAATGTTTTTGCCTGGCGTAGTGTTTATGAGTGGATTGAGTAGTGGCTGTGGCTGGGCCATCGCGTTTCTCATCCCTCCACGCTTGTCCGACTTCTTTTTTGAACTGCTCAATCCACTCATAAACACTACGTCGTGGCAAAACATTCCCCCCGTACTGTACTGAAAGTCTTCTGGTTCAGTTCCTGGTACACCTTCAGACCACAAAAACGGATTACAGAGCGTGGTGTGTCCATCTCATTCTCAACAGCGCCCCAGAGAGCGCACTGAAGTGGTAACGCTGAAACCAACCACTATGGGAGGAGGCGGTTTATCTACATCCCGACATAACACACAAAGCCATACAGCCTATTCACAAACAATTAGAATAAAAGTGCGGATACTTGTTGACTTGCCCTCGTACATAAATACATATACATATATATTATATATATATATATATAACATTCTTGCAAGCTACTTAATTTTCCCTTGTGTTTGAACTCTGTGGTATGACAATATATTCAGTTATGGCCACTTTTTCTTTTATTTTCCCTGTAGTAGTATATTAGTCCAATTGACCTCGTGTGAACATGTGTGTGTATGTATGCAATGTATGTATGTATAGGCTGGAAAGTTTGAAACAAAATATATACATTAGGGACCTACATTTACATACACACACACATTCATGCACACACACACACACACATATATCTGGAAGAACGGCTAGGTATCAGTGAGATATCCCATATATCCAGGTGACGCTATATATATATATATTCTTTATATTATTCGGCTAAATTAGTGAATTGGGACAGGGAAAACAAAAGAGCGAATCGCTCAGTAAGTCCGAGCAGTTTCTTTCATGTTATTTCCAGCACATTTTCAATAACACAAAAGGCAGTTAGATACTTTTTTTATTTTAGCTTTTATTCCTACCTTGGATTTAATGAAAATCATATATATATTTGCATATATATATATATATAGATATATATATATATATATCAAATACAAATATCTTGTATAACCCTATACGTATTAACATCTGTCTGATATATACATTATAATCTTGGTCATATAAAAATTAATATATACACATATGACCCTATATATATGTATATATATACATATACATATATATATATATATATATATATATAGCAGTATATATATATATATATATATATATATATATACACACATACGGACACTTTCGTTATCATCTATTTCCATACTTTCAATAAATACGCTGTAAAAACTGGATTTCTTTTTAGATTTCCTGTACTGTCAGTAATATATACATGATATATTACTCATACATATATAAGTATATATACGTATACATATATGTATATATAATTATACACATATATATATACATGTTATATTATATTATATTATATATTAATATATACACATATGTATATATATGTATATATA
>NC_089795.1:65146217-65168717 GCF_040412425.1 Macrobrachium rosenbergii
TCAATATTTGATAAAACATGGTTTTTCCTCAACACACCACCTCCGTAACCTTTCGACATTTCAAATGTTTCCTATTCGAGAAAAAGTGAGATTTAAGAAACTGAAACCTTTATGAATACTGGAACGGACATCAGGGATAAATGACCTTGTGGGGAGCTGAAAGGCCGGTAAATATTATTCTGGCTGACTGTCAATCATAGGCAGCCAGCCAAAAGTATTTCTTTACTTTTCTTATAAACTTTGTTCGGTAGACTTGATGCAATGCGACAGGTGATCTTTAAGGGGTCTTTTCATATTTACTAAGAAAAAGTTTAACAGGTGAATTTCATCGTCGCAAAATACGATGCTGTTTCAAAAGAGATGCAAACCTAAGTCCTTCTACAAAAGAAATCATTCACTCTGATGTAAAATGAAATAGCAAACGTCGTAAACCTTCAAGATCAATGACAATTTTCATTTTTAACACTGCCCAAATATAACATCGAAAACCGATCAGCCTTTAAAACGTTACATACAGTATATACCTACAGCCGTGATAAATACAAGATTAAGTTCCAAAAAGCACATGACGAGCTGACATCGACATGCTACGGATGCATCAAAACCATTATTCTATCAGCAACGTGAAAGACAATAAAAGCATATGCCTTCACTACTCAACAAGACCAGAACTGATTTCACAGAACGGAACAATTTACACGCACATATATAAATATATAGATAATACACACACAGAGAGAGATATATATATATATATATATATATATATATATATATATATATATATATATATATATATATTTAAAGTGTAAATAAACTTAATTACTTTAGAATTTAAGCAGAGGGAGACGGAGGAAATGATGAGGTGTTTAGTGGATAAACACAGGAGCTCAGCAAAGCCTTTTAGGGATTTTTATGAAGAATACCGTTCTAGAAACCAAGATTTTTCACCGTACTAGCTCAAATCTATGAAGTTTAAGATAAGGTCAATTTGGAAGCTGTACTTCATTTTGTTATATACAATACTGTACTGACTGCAAACAACAAGACCACACACACACACACACACACACAAAAAAAAAAAAAAACTGCCTTCACACAAAATGTTACTGGTACACAAATGATCATGATCCTAAATCTTTTAAGAGCTAATTTACATTAATGGCCACCAAGAGTCAATGGTCATATGATTGGAAAAGTACCAGACTGGCAAAAGGTGAAAACCTAACCCTGTTGAGAGTAAATTATCAAAAATATCCTATAGGCTTCAAGACTTTGGAGATGTCAAGGCACAAGTGAAATTTGTCAGAAATTCTGACAACTACAATATAAGGAAAGAGTTCTTGCAGATATTGTACGATGTCCACGTGCCACAATAGCTCGGAAAAAAAACCGGTAGACGAAAGAAACAGAGTTCAAACAATTATATGTTTTTTCTGACAGCGAAGATATGACATAACTGGATAGTTATTCACGATGAAAAATTAAATTTTTTAATCGTTTTCTTCAACCAACATCTTAAGGAATTAATTGGCCTATTAGTACCTAAAAAAAAAAATAAAAAGAATCTTAGCCTATGACAAGGAAAATGTGGACTAATTATTTTATCAAAATTAGTAACATAAATGGGTTAAATGAAAATTAGTAGTGGGTGTTGCCTCTTGCACTAATGCATTCCTGCACCTAGCCATGCCTCTCTGATCAGTCGATTGATCACATGTCCTGGGGCAGGTTGTTCCATTCTCGACAAGGGGCCTGCAAGCTCCTGACATGTTAGGGGGGGGTTTGGGTGGCCTGAAACCTTTGTATAATAATAACTCCCACACTGTCTTCATTGGATTGAGGTCTGGCGACCGAGCTGGCTACAGTACCATCACTTCAATTCCTTGTCGATTCAAATAATCCTGTACCATTCTGTCAGCGTGAAGAAGGGTATTATCGCATCAGCACAGAGTTTTCACCGACTGCCCAAAGAAATGGTCTGACAATGGGTTCTAGAATCTCATCACGACATATTATGGCTGTCAAAGATCCTCCATTAATCACATGCAAAGTCCGTGCATACTCCAAGCAGATTCCACCCAAACCATTAAAGATCCTCCACCATACCTACTGGACAATGTTACATGCAGCATATCGTTCACCAGGTGTTCCACACACCAACACGTCGGTCACAAGTAGAAATGTGCCATCTGCCTCATCAGTACAGAGAACAAACTGCCAGTGAAGCAACTGCCACTTTGCGATCATGCAAATGCCAGACGGATGCTCGGTGTTGGGGGGTGTCTTGAGCATCTAGCAGGGCATCTGCTCTCGGTTATCTTCTTCAACCTGTTCCTCACTGTCTGATCACTAACTACGCCTTTTTTGAGTAGCCTTTTTTGATGGAATGCCATTTGGATGCTTCAGCAGTCGACTGTCACTTTTGAGTTAACATGCAGATATCGATCCTGGTGATGAGGGGGTTGTGCATTGTCTGCGACCCTGGGTCCATGAAGGCTACCATACTCCTTCCTCTGTTGCATGATACCCAACACTTCTTGCACACACCCAGCCTGTCATGCATTCCTGTGAAAACTATCCTCCAACATCTGACAGCCCTTGCCACTCTGGTTCCTGGTGTAAGTACCATTTCAGCACATTCCACAAGCATGGCAGGGCAAACATCAATAGAAAGATGAAGAAGAAACTCACTGTGGCAGTGTAAGCCTGAGAGTACACTATATGGACTGCAGCCCAGTGCCAAATATCAATGAGGGGTATACTTGAACTGAACCGCTTACTTCACAATAAAGATAGATAAGGAAGGAGCTGAAAAACACTTGAGTCACAAAGAAAACAAGGACCTTAAAAGCAGTGATCAATACTTCGTAGCTTGCTGTCATTTACCTATATAGCAAAGATTAAAATGAGCACCTCAATTCTTTTGAGTCCTTCAGAGTTTCCTGACAGTGCCGGGGTTGGTCAGTGTGTGTGTGAGTATATATATATATATATATATATATATATATATATATATATATATATATATATATATATTATATATATATATATATATATATATATATAGTTATTAAAGGACTATTTTAAATTGAATGAAATGAGTTCAAAAAAATAGTAAAGCTTTCATTACAAACAGTATTCGTATATGAAAGCAAATTTGATAAATCCAAGCTGTATTTATGATTTTCCTGGTACTTTTAATCCTATAATCGTCCCTCTTTTACCTCCAAGAAATTACCTTGGTCTTTCACATCCCCAGATGTCCGTTTCCAGTGTGGTAACTCTCTTGCGTTTTTCTTCAGGAATTGCTACTGTACTAACTGTTTTTTCTGAAATGCTGTCTTCACTGTTTTCACTGCCCCAATCATCCAGTTACTACTTATGACTGTCCTATTCTACAACCATCTAGATGTTTGTTGTGGTTCCTGACAGTCCCTATTTATCCAGGTATTACTGTAATCATTTTCCCAATCCATGTATTACTGCCGACGTCTTGATTATAATACCTTATGTTCTGCAGATGTTGTATTACTGCTCTTTTACTGTCCCATTTCGCCAGGTATGACCTGTCTTCACTGTTTAGACACCTGCCATATAAACCCCCTATTCTCTTCCCCTCTCCCACTTTTGTTTCAACTATTTTATTCCTAATGTTTTTTGACCATCAATTTGAAATTATATATTACTGTATGGGTGATGTCTTGTTGTCAACTGTATTACTTTCCTGCACCTTTCAATCCCTTTTATCCCAAATATTTTTCCTTGTGTCCCTGACTAATCTCTTTCTCCCATGGTAATCCAACTCTTCGCAAAAATTCCGGACTGACTGTAAGCCATTTATCCAGAGTTGTTTCTTTCTTTCCTATGACTGGAGAACCATGGAATTGGTGTGTGTCTGTCCCTTTCATTTTAAATTACTGTCCTAAGGACATCAGAAAGAATTTCTCCTTCCTTCCATCTTCTAATGCTCTGCTGCCTGTCCATTTATGTTTCTAAGAAATTGTGGTGATCAGTCCCATTTATCAGATGTCATCGTATCTTCCCTTTCATTCTCTTTATTTGTTTTACCATCTTTCTTTTCCAAAGACACTGATGAAGAATTTTGGTGAGATTTGAACTCATGGCCACGCCATGGGCAAAGTAAATAAATGGCGTGGCCATGGTTCAAGTCTTTCACCACTCCTAGCCAATCTTATGAATGGTTTGAAATGAAGAGGTGGGGCAGTGAAATAAAGGGAACTTAAAATATCGTAAATGGGTAAGATACGTGGATGACATCTGATCATTTACAAGGAGAAAGGGAAGATCTACAATGTGCTTTAGAAAAACATAAATAAACTAAATGAACACATCAAGTTCACATTAGAAGAAGAGAAGGAAGGAGAAATTCCTTTCTTGGATGTCCTGGTCAAGAGGGTGGAGAATTTAAATTCGTTGCATATAGGAAGAAGATACACACCACCTATACAGGGCAATAGGTTCTCCAGTCATAGGAGAAATAAAAATAGGATTAATGACAGGTTGGCCATCAGGGCTTATAGGATTTGCAGTCCGGAATTTTTAGACGAAGAGTTGGATTACCTGAGGGAAGAGTTTTAGGAGATTAGGCTACCCTAAGTATTGGTGGGAGTGGGCACATATCAAAGCAAGGAAAAACTATTTTAGGAGAGGGAAAAGGATTGAAAAGGAACATTTGGTAGGAAAAAAAACAATTACAGTTCCGACAACAACTCTATTGCACCCATCAACAGAAGCTAAATAATTTCAAATTGATAGGCAGCTACTAAAAACACCATTAGGAATAAAATAGTTAGAAACAAAAAGGTTTGTAGAGGGGGAAGAGATTAGAGGGGGTTTATATGGCAGCTTGTCTAAACTGTGAAGAGGGGTACTGCGGCGCAAAACTGGCAAATCATGTAAAGAGCGGCAACAACATCTGCAGAACATAAGGCATTGCATCAGACGCCGCAGTTGCCAAACACTGTTGGGAAAATGATCACAGAATAGACTGGGGAAATATGAGTTTTCTGTACAGGAACACCAACAAAACATCTAGACCGCAGAGAACGCCTTTCATAACTTGGCGCCAACAACACGACATGGCAGGAACATCATAGAAACGGCTTTGAAGACAGCATATCTAGAAAATCGTATACTCCACAGTAGCAAGGAAACGAAGAAAAACGCAAGAGAACGCACGGAAAAACGGACATCTGGAACCAGGATTGTGAGAAAGACCAAGGTCAAGAGAGGGTGGAGGTCACAGGAAGAGCTAGGCGATTATAGGATTAAAAGCGCACCCAGCACACAGATATAAATACAGCCGACTATGCGCTTGCTCATTGTACGGATATTTGATATCGTGGGACTGGTTTGTCCAAGAAAAGCTTGGAACTTTTTAATAAAACTCATTAGGATACCATCCAGTTTGAATGAGGTCCTTTTAGCAATTCTACTAATGCACAGAATAAATTGAGGGCGCAGTGTAATAAGGTGCCAAGCGCTAGCTTTTTTAAAAATGATAAAACGCATTTAAAGTTTGCCAACTATGAAAAACGCTTATAAAAGAAAACCAGCCAAACGATTTCTATGAATCATACCATTTTAAAGGAAATTTATCTATTACATATGCAAAAATCATTATAGTATGTTTTCGTCATTTAGCGCCAACTACAAAAGTGAGGTAATGTAAGATTGTAAAGTGTTAATGAACATAATAAAAAATGTTTTCATACGGCAATTAAAGCATGTTTTTGAAAAACAACCTAAAAATATTTATCCTAATAATGCTCTAAAATTATTATTATAACATATCTGAGTAAAATTTCCATGAAAAATATTATAAAACAAAAACATCCACCCACGCACTCCACTGGTTGCCGCTTGCTTCCTTTTATGACGTAGTCTTATGATGAGCAGTGAGAACTCGCTAAGGGCGATTTCCTTTGTTTTGCATGGATTTTTTAACCTTTGCCAGCAACATAGGGGACAAAAGTGTGTGTACAGGATAGTGCTGTACTTTAGCTGCTCGCCACAATAAAAACTAGTTCGGCCGCTGGTGGCGCTAGGTTGCCACCTTGTTACGCCGCGCCTCAATTGTGTATGATAAAGTTAATATATATATATATATATATATATATATATATATATATATATATATATATATATAATAGCTGTCCAACCCAGCACTGCACAAGGAAACTCTGAAGGACTCAAAAATTTTCCTGCACCACCTTGTGCTGACTGTCCCTTTTATCCAGAAATTACTGTGGGAACTGTCCCAATATACCCACGTATTAGTGTGGCAACTGTCCCATTTATCCAGGAATTACTGGTACTAACTGTCCCTTTATACAAATATTACTGTTTTCACTGCCCCAATTATCCAGATACTACTGTAAAGTAACCGTCCTATTTACCCATGTGTATTACTGTGGTGACTGTCCCTTTATCCAGGTATTACTGTAATGACTCCCATTTATCCATGGTATTACTGTGTGACTGTCCTATTTATCCAGGTATTACTGTAGTGACTGGTCCCATTTATCCAGGTATGACTGTAGTGACTGTCCCTTCTATACAGGTAGATACGCCTGTACTGTCTGTCCCATTTATCCAGGTATTACCGCTTTTGACCATCCTCCCTTTATCCATATATTACTGTAGTGATGTCTCTCTATCCAAGTATTACTGGCTGACTGTCTCTTTTTATTCAAATATTGCTGTGGGTGACTGTCCCTTTCACCCATGTACTACTGTGGTGACTGGTCCCATTTATCCAGGATTTGCTGTCCCTTTAACCAGGAATTAATTGCAGTGACTGTCCCTTTCATCCAGAAATTACTGTCCTAACTGTCCCCTTTATCCATATATTACCTCAAGGCTTGGTCCCATTTATCCAGATATTGTGTGGTGACAGTCCCATTTATCCAGGTATTACTGTGGTGACTGTCTCCTTTAAGGGCATGACTGTACTGACTGTCCCATTTATCCTGGTATTAGATACTGATCATCCCTTTTCTCCAGGTATTACTGCAGAGGCTGCCCCATTTATCCAAAGTTATTCCTGTGGTGACTGTCCCATTTATCCAGATGTTACTGTGGTGACTGTTCCCTTTACCCAGGTATCACTCTGCAGACTCTTCCCATTTATCCAGGTATTACTGTTCTGACTGTCCCTTTTATCTACATATTACCTGTGGTACTGTCCCATTTACCCATGTATTAATATGCTGACTGCCCCATTTATCCAGGTATTACTTCGTTGACTGTCCCTTTACCCAAGTATTACTGTGCTGACTGTCTCTTTTATCCAGACATTTCTTGTGTTGTCTGGTCCTTTATTCTAGGTATTACTGTATTTACTGTCCATATATCCAGGTGATTACTAAATTACTGTACTGGCTGTCCTTTTATCGACGTACTACTGAGGTGACCGCCCGTTTTATCCAGACATTACTGTGGTGACCGCCCACCAGGTATTACTGTGGTGACTGGGACCCATTTAAACAAGCACTGGTGTTCTGTCTGTCCCTTTTTATCCAGGTAAATACTATGCTGACAGTCCTTTATCCAAGTATTACTGTGGTGACTGACCATTTTATCCAGACATTACTGTGATGACTGTTCCATTTATCCAGGTATTACTGTGCTGGACTGTCCCTTTTATCTAGGTGGTATGACTGTGCCTGGACTGTCCCATTTATCCAGGCATTACTGTACTGTCTGGTCCCTTTAAACCAAGAATTACTGTAGCTGACTGTCCCTTTAACGCATGTAATACTTACATGTGACTGTCCATTTTATCTAGGTATTACTTGGTGACCGTCTATTTTATCTAGACATTACTTCTGGTGACTTTCCCACAGGTATTACTGGGTAATTAACTGTACATTTTATCCAGGTATTACTGTGCTGACTGTACATTTTATCCAAGCATTAGTGTGTTGACTGTCCATTTTATCTTGCATTATTGCTGGGATCTGTCCATTTTATCCAGCATTACTGTGGTGACTGTCCTTATTTGCCCACCATAAACCTAAACATCCCCTGCTAGGGCTAAACCTAAACACTCCCCTGCTAAACCTAAACACACACCACCACTAAAAAACTAAACACGCCCCAAAACTAAACCTGCAAACACAGACCTTGATACAGAATTATTGTCACAAGAAAGAAAAGCATTTTCAACAATATATTTCTATGGTACCTGAGCATAAGAAATGAGGTATGATAAAACCCGTAGTTTATTTATCATCTAAATTACAGAGGGAAGGGGGAAGGGGTACGGGTTTGAAACCTACCCTATTACCTGGTTATCAAATAATGGCCACACGCCAAATTTTGTTATATCGGCCGGTTGTTACCATAAATTTGCAAAGGGGAGGAAGGGGATGGGGAAGGGGCAGGTTTGAAACTACCCTATTATCCAAGTTGTTAAAATGATGGCTACATGCCAAATTTTGTCTAGGATTGGTCATGGTTACGACATAAGTTACAAAGGAAGGGGGAGGGGGAAGGGGATGAAGTAGTATGGGTTACAGTTTGAAAACCTACCCTATTATCCGTTGTCAAATGATGGCTACATGCCAAATTTGTCTAGATTGATCACAGTTACCACATTAATAGAGATGCTCCTATACCAAAAAATTTTGGCCAATACCATTACCGATACTAATACTCAATGAAAAGTTTCGATGTGCCGATACTTTTCAGCAAGCTTCCTTGGATGTTTCCAATACCTTCGTTCATCATATTTCTGCTTTCTGCTGGGCAGATTGTTTTCTACAATGTGGTATTGTTGCTTATAAATTATAAACATTAGCACAGCTAGTGTTTGAGTGTTTCAAAGCTTATTCTATCAAATAGAAAATAACCATTTTTAAGTAATGAATATGCCTCCTCAAGTTCATTGCCAATCGAGTTACCTACACCCATAGTTGGAATTATCATTTAGTAAGTTATTCTGAAAGTAGCTAAATATATACATAGTTACATGCATTAGTTTACGAAGTATTTGTTAGTAACAGAGCAGTGCGATAATGCAGTGACTAGGACTGTGAACTGTGACAAAATGTGTGCCAAGATCTAAATGAATGTGATCTGGAAGAGGGGCCTGAGTCGACCCAAGACCCAAGTGTTAGACTGAAGAGAAACATGTACCGGACAGGTCTGCTAACCTGTAGAAGTATTGTTTTAAAGCTGACCTGTATTGACAGGTCTACTAACCAGAAATATTGCAGTAAAAGTTATGCTCTTAAAATACTTTTTCCTAACAGTAGACTCAATTATATATCTATTAATAGTGTTTGATTTAGGTCCATTTCTTCATTAAATAAGATAAGATAATGCCTTTTTGAAATATGAAAATAAAACAGCTTTGTTGCTAAAACAGCACTAAGTCCTAAAGATAAAAGTGTTGTTTTTCTCTCTGTCTACTTTGGCTATATATATTATATAATGTTAACAGTTGTGGAAAACTGATCTAAAGTTAGAAATTACTGAAAATACTGTTATGAGATTTTTATTCTAAGTATATGTATATGCTTATATACATACAGTTACATTAAGTCCAAGATGGCAAGTCTTGTTTTTCTGTCTACTTTAGCTACATAGATTATAGAATAACAGTTGTGAAAACTGACTGAGAAGTTAGAAATTACTGAAAAATAAAGCATAATTCTCATACAGTATATATATATATATATATATATATATATATATATATATATATATATATATATATATATATATATATATATATATATATACATACATGAAGTAATAATATAATTCCTTCCCTGTTAGTGCAAATCTAGTCACTGTGACTATAGTAGATTAAGTAACTGCTTAATTGTTCAGCTTTCTTACGATTGAAGTTTAAATTATTGCACTTTCTGGAAGTTAGATACAAAAATAGGGCATTTTTACCAATACCTAAATTTAGCTGATACCACCAATACCAATACTCTGGCACATCTACCACATATTCTAGCCAGCCATATTCTGTATCGACTGGGGTCTTTATTACCAAATATGTTACTAAAAAGGAAGGGGATGGAAGGGGGGGGGTACGGGGTTTGAAACCTCACCCTATTATCTAAGTTGGGTCAATGATGGCCATATGCCAAATTTGCTCCAAATCGGCCTCACTAAGTTACAAAGGAAGGGGGAAGAGAAGATTGTGCCAAATTTTATATAGATCGGGTCAAGTGGTTACCATGTGTTACAAAGGAAAGGGGATGGGGGAAGGAAGAAGGGAAGTTGAGTATGTGTTTGAAACCTACCCCATTATCTAGGTTGGGTCAAATGATGGCCACATGCCAAATTTTGTCTTACATCAGTCGACAGTTACCACATAAGTTATAAGGGGAAACGGCATGGGAAGGGAAGGGGAAGGAGGTACTGGGTTTGAACCACCATCATCTAAGCTGGTCGAATACTGGCCATAAGCCAAAATTTTGTCTAGATCAGTCAAGTGGTTACCACATATATTACAAAGGAAAGGGGGTAGGGGAAAGGGAAAGAGGAAGGAAGGGGTATGGGTTTGAAAATTCCTAATATCTAAGTTGTGTCAAATGATGGTCACATGCCAATATTATATATATATATATATATATATATATATATATATATATATATATATATATATATATATATATATATATATATATATATATATATATATATATATACACACAGGCAGTCCTCGGTTTACGATGGGGTTCCGCTTACACCGCATTATATAAACCGGAAAATCTGTGTGAAACCAAAAATCGTCGAGCAAATCGTTAAAATCCTTAGAAACCTTTACTTTTTAATGCTTTGGGTATATTGAAAACGATGTAAACTTCATTTTTATTGAGTTTTCATCAAAAGCCTCCAAATTTCTATTATTCTGCCGTTTTGGAGCTTCTGCTATTTCTTCCGTCAGATTACGACAACGTCAGTAACCCTGAACATGCAGGCCATAAACAGGGAAATAATTTCTGATGAATATATATTTGGGTGTAACTCTCGAACGCTGTGTTTCGGACCCTTCAGTAAACCGGGGACTACCTGTGTGTGTGTGTATATATATATATATATATATATATATATATATATATATATATATGTATATGTATGTAAAAAAGTGGGATATATGTGTATGTATATATATATATATATATATATATATATATATATATATATATATATATATATTATATATATATATATATACCCATATACATGTATATATATACTAGTTTTAATCAACTTGCGCTGCTGCCTGGAAAACTGAAAGAAGACCGATAAACCCACTTTCCTCCCTTCCTGTTAAGACAGTTGTTTGTGATTATTGCTCCAGCACCGAGGACTTTATATTTCATCCCTTCTCACTCCCCTGTTCCTACCGGGCTGAACTTGGACTTAAAGGGCATCAGGAGCATCATTATTCATCTCAGCTGCGCCAAAAACTATGGATTAGACACTAATACCTGTCGCTTTTGACATTTTATGCCACCCTTCTCAACTCCCCTTCCTAAGGTTAAACTTGGACTTAAGGGGCATAGGGTGTCACTTATGCATCTCGGTGACCTCGAAAACTAAGAATTAGGCACTAATATCGTCATTTTCACTTATTTTTATGTCACCCTCCTTCCTATCAGAGATGAACTTGAATCCCAGCGGGCACCTGAGAGTGTCACTATAGCTCCTTACAGCAACCCCAAAACTATGGATTAGACAATATCTGCTTTTTCCCACCCCAACTTTCTATCAGCTGAACTTGGACTGTGCGGCATCAGGAGTGTCACTTAACTATCCCAGCAACCTCAAAAACCATGGATTAAACACTACATCTGTCTTCTTTTCTGGTTATTTTTACATGTCACTCCCTTCCCACACCCCTTCCTATCGGGGCTGAGCTTGGACTTCATGGCATTGGGAGTGTCACTATTCATCTCAGGAAATTGAAAATCTATGGATTGTGACATTAATATCCGTCATTTTTGGTTATTTTTACATGTCACCCCTTCCTATCGGGCTGAATTTTGGACTTGAAAGAGACCAGGTGTGTCGCTATTCTTCTCAGCAATCTTGAAAACTATGGACTAGACACTAATACCTGTTGCTCTCTGTTATTTTACATGTCACCCCGTTCCCAACCCCCTTCCTGGCCCAAAGGATGAGGAAACTGCGGGAAAATTAGCCTGCCAATGTTCCCCCGAGGTGACACAAGGAGGCAAAGCCGAAGAAGTGCAAGCAGCGCTACCAGTCATCAAAGAAAACAGGAAAGGCAGGGGAGGGGAAGGGAGAAGAATAGGCTACACCTACCCCACCCACCTCCTCCAAACGCGACTCGATGGGTTCCAGAACGTTCCCAATTGACAAGTTATTAGCACATATGGCAGCTAGAACAGCATCTAGCTTGGAAACCACCAAAGAATCTGAAACCATAGTCTGATGAGAAGAAACATTAACAAAGCCAGAGGAAGTTGATTCACCAAAAGCTGATGAAACAGCATGTAAAGAGCAAACAAAAGCAGTGAAAGGAATAGTTGAGAAAGTCTAAGTCTGAGAAGCAGCAAGAGATGAAATAAGAGTAACAATAGGCTGAGTCAACATAATCAAGTTTTGACAACTCACTATGGGCATATTATCACTAACAATGTCTAGACCTTCCTTCTTACTCTTATTTGTGTAAAACAATTCAATACAATCCACTGAAGATGACAAAGTCGAAATATTATGCGATGATTTACGTTTACCAAAGCGACCCTTAAGGCGAACTCGTTAAATGAGATTCAGACCGGGAAAAAGAAGAAGAAGGTACTGCATTGGAGAGCACAGAGCCCCCTCATCCCGAAAACCGACCCGGTTCCCTGGTAGCTGACTCTTTCGCAGACCCATTATCGCAGGCCAGCTCAAGGGTCGGGCTACGTACAGGCGAGGGCACCAACACCTTACTTCTAACAGGGGAACGCGAAAAAGAACGCACACTATGGGGGATTCAGAATGGTTTCCTGTCATGAACTCAATTAAACTTGTGATAGAGCTTAAAATAAGGTTAAAGTCTTGTTCTAACTTCTCTAAACGCTCTTCCTGAACCGAAACGGGAGCAGAAGGCAGAGCTACAAAGGAAGTCTCAATACTAGCACTATCAAAATGCCTAGACTGAGTAGATATAGCTGCAGATCAAGGGACCCTAGGTAGGGAAGAACTGACAGGCTTAAGTCCTGACCTAACTAATTGCTTTCGCAATCTATCAGCTTCCCTTCTTTTCCTATATCTGACATATTTAAGCATAAAATCCTCAGACCAATCCCTACATTCCTCACATCTAGTTTCGAGATCACTCTGTACACCTCCAGCCGGTACAAACTGAATGTTGATCAACTTCAAATTTCAACATCCTGCTTACACAAAATTCACTCCTACATAGCCTGATGTTATTGGTTTTGCTTCCAGTGGAAGGCATCATAGGAAAATGAAATTACAATACTGTAAATAGGTGCAAAACAGCAAAACTTCACAAAATAACAACAACTGCCTATGGGTAATGGTGTCAAGGAGAATTCTGACTCAAGCTTAAAATGTTTGGACACACCTGGTGGAGAAACAGGTGAACTAGACAGTCTTCCAGGTCAGCCAAACGATCTTTTTGTTTGAATGCAGACTCACCATCGGCGCAGGAGATATTAAGCGAATTTAACAGTAGGTATGGTTCATCCCAAATAACCTTTGTTCTTACAAAGGAGACTCACCCATTAGTGGGAGGAATCTGGGTACTACTCTCTGAACATTTTAGTGCATTTTAATAGAAGCATTTTAAACAAGTTTATATTTTCTTATTTTTATACTTTTTAGTTCTGACAGAAATTGTAACCGATTTATGATTGTAGCCAATGAAACTGAACATGACATTCTGTCGAGCCAATGAAGGTTTGAAAAATCTTTATTTTTTAACTTACTCTACCAAGTCAAAATAAGTATGAAAAATCTGAAGTTTCATACAAATCCTGAGATACTGGGAGAGGCCACTGTAGGGTCATTAGAGGTCACTGCTGACCAGGACTGAGTAACCATGCAAAATTTCAAGTCCATCAGATGAAGGGAACAGGTCAAAAATTGGGTTACAAGTTTTGACCCAAACAGACAGACAGAGACAGACAGATGCAGAAGTCAAGTTAAATCAAAGCACATAAAAATACCCATCCTTTTAGTCCCTTAAAAAAGAGAAGTCACTCTCCCTAAACTTCTAACTCCAATCTATAGCATTGCAAACCCCCCTACTATGGGTGAGGTCCTATTGTGAGCTGAGAATAAGGCAAGGGAATGGACCAAAAAAGAGTAAGAGATGTATGGGTCTGAAAAGAAGCAGGCACTCTCTTACAAAAGGCAGCTGCAGGAAAAGAATGCTGCCCTAGCATTCCCCTTTCTCTTCTTCCCCTTACCACCTTTCCAAAAATAGAGGAGTGATGAAAGGCAAAATGAAACTCCCAACAGCAGAAGTCTAAGAAAGTCCACAAGAAAAATGAAGTTCAATCTCTGCTGTCCCAAATAAAAGGAAAAGAAAAGGAGCTTATGGAACACTGCCCGGCAAAAACAGGTGCTATTAGTCAACTGCACCAACTTTGCTGCAGCCTCTACTTCATTCCAAAAGGATTGAAGTACAGTAGATCCCACGCCTGGACCAATCCTCAGTGCCAACATCAACTTGGTGCAAAAATTTTGTCCAGGAACTCAAGATTAACACTATATCCTGTTCTCCACACACAAAACCAGCTCACAGGAAGTTGACCAGTGGGTCAGGTAGTCAACAAGGACTACCTCCAGAAAATGAATATAGCCTCCTCCTTAGTCACCTTCCTCAGAAGATGCCACATTTTCTACAGTGAAGGAACAAAGGTCCTGTACAGAGAATGCCTAAAACATGCATGGTAGACAACTCTAAGCCATTACCTTCACGAGAGAGAGAGAGAGAGAGAGAGAGAGAGAGAGAGAGAGAGAGAGAGAGAGAGGGACCTCCTTGCTTGAAGACTGTCTAATTACAGACTAAACCAAGGGTAAGAGAAACAAACTCAAGTTTACTTGTGGTATTGGTTTGGCACTGACCAAGATCAAGTTCTCCTTTTGATGAGTCGGGTGCGCAGGATGAAAATCACTACCCTGGATTGGCCCTAAGTGAATACCTGTACAGATTTAGGTGAAATCATGGAGCCTAGGCTTTTTTGATGACAGGAAAAAAACTGCCCACAATGCCCACGTGCTTCCCCAAGGCCATCTGGCTTGCAACCATGCTAGATGGCCTCTAGAAAATGCAGCTCATGCACCTCAGTATCTGAATCCTGGTGTACAGGCCCGCAGGTCCATTTCAAGCCCTGAAAAACCTGAGATACCCCTCCTGTAGGAGGAGGCCCACTGAAAATCCCCACAGGATTGTTCCACACTTGGATGTATAACCCGTTCGGTTCCAATGCCAATACGAGTATACACTCCATGAAAAAGCTTGGCAGGAAGCTTGAAAGCTTCCTATACTAACCTTGATGCTTATTCAGCTCCTGTCTCTTGGAAGCCTTTGAAGAAAAGAGGGAAAAAGGGGGATGGTCCCTGGCACCCTTGCCCCATCTAGTAAAATCAAGGCCTCCACCAGGTGAACAAGGCTGTGAATAGTCCCCAAACCACAAACCAACCCCTGGGTCATGGAGAGTGTGCTTGTGAAAACATGGGCAAGGACTATCCGTGATCATGCCAAATCCTTCTAAGATGATGATAATTCTACTGGAAAGAAAGGGGAACCGCAAAGTCTGGATGACAGCACCACATGGGCCGTCACTTCCCTGGACCACCGCAAGCAAAGGATCCCATACTGGTGGTACAGATACCTTGGCTGGCCTAGATAGCCTGGCTAGCTAGGCTGGACCAGCATCCCTGGGTTCCAGGGAACCCGTGAGAGAGGTTGCACCTGTGCATGGAGCATGGGGAGCAGCAAGGGGTCCCAGCAGTTCAAGAGCATTGACCAGATCAGTACCCCGAGGACCAGGAGGTTCTGGGGTAATGGTTGCACCCCATGCACAAAACAGCCAAAAATAGTAGCCCTCTTCTTCCTCCACTCTAAAGTACCAAAGGAGGAAGGTAAGAGACAATAGAAAACTCCACTATATCTGCCACTACTGAGCAACCCAATCTGAAGATCGAACATGTCGATAGTGCCTGAGCTGAAGATCAGGTAATGCTAGCCACTCATGAGCCACACAAAAGCTTGATGAACTACTTCTCTCAGACAGAGAATGAGAGTACAATTTGAAGCAAGCTTGAAAACTTAAACGAGTGATGAGATGAAGAGGACCTAGAGTCTACGGTAATGACACAAAGTGCCAACTCTGCCCAGGAAATCAATCACAGACAGCAATCGAGACTCCTTGCCCTACCCTGAAGGAAAATGTGCTCTGGAAGAAGCTTAATAAGCCTTCTAAAGCAGGGCAGATTCAGCCCATTCTACACTTGCAGCTGTAGTCAGAGTTAAACTGAGGTTGAGAACAACAACATAGAAGATGAAAAGGGGAATCAGAACTCCTTCCACCACTGTCAAAACTCACCTCGTCTGCAACAAAAATCATAGGAACAATGCTACGTAGTCTACTTCCATTGCATACAAAGAAGACCAAATCAAAATTACCTTAACCTTTACTGGACAGGCATGATCATGTGAGGCATAATAATAGCTGTACAGTGCTGAGCAAACCGCCTCTGGTGAGAATCAGTATTTCGTGGCATACAGTTTGAACGAATTTTGTGGGAAAAACGTTCAAATCACTTCAATGGGCCATAAATGACTTATGGCATCTCACATATATTTTACCATAAATATACTCAGAACTTGTTACTGATTTTATTTCTTATCTGTTATGATACTGTGCGAACTGTAATTATAATTCTACAAACTAAAAAATTAGAAAAAACATGTATAACTTGGTAAAATTAGCATATTTTTATGAGCGTCTTGGAAAAGAGGCCCAGCACAGGGTTGGAAATATAGTCACTTTCAACTTCCCATGGAAGATACAGAAAACTTCTTTGAATTTTTTTCTTATACCATGTGTATTTGTATATCGTCCTCTTTCCATTGATATGGTTTTTTTTAAATTGGCCAACCTTAAAGTTGCCTGGTCTAGGGGTGTGCTTAAAATATATTTTAGCTTGGCTTGTAAGGGTTAAATAAAGTTAACCTTACTGTTACGGAACTTCCTAGTGGCTTAATCTATCGTACCTGAAAGCTACTGTAAATATACAGTATGTATGTCAGAGAAATGATACAGATATTTTGTAACTACGTAAGATGTTATGTGTCCAAAAAATTAGTATTCATAACAGCATGGAAAAAACACACTTAACTCCTTGCAAGAAGGCTTATTTGACCGATGGGTTTGAAAAATTCCAAAACACAGACAGACACCCAAAAATGGAAGAGGAATACTCAAGTTGAATCAATTAAAGTTCAAACAGCAAAAGTTGGGCAGCGAGTTGTGAAAGACATCTCATCTCAACAGCAGTGACGCAACCAGCATTAGTGGCGCCCCGGGAAAGAGGGCGGACTCTGAAAGTGCTGCCCAATTCCTGTGCTAAAAAGTATACTAAAGTGGTGAAAATTAAACACATGTTAAGCCTTAACATCTCAATCATCTATTTTATTTTATAAAGCCAAAACAAAAGCATCACAGCAGATTTACAATGGAACCCTACGAGCATTGTTAGAAGCGAACTCGCTAATAACAACATCGAAGTCCAATAGCACAGTCGATAATTTGCTGTGAAGCGTACCCATCAGACAAAATATGCCGGAAAATCTAGAATTATGCCAGACCAGACCTGCTCAAAAGATGAAAGACTTTCGGCCATCCAGACACTGCTGCCTAGGGCAGACTGCCTCCACCCTTTAGTTACGCCACCGCTTGAGTGGCCATTCCAGCTTGCATTCGCAAGCTAAACCCTATGTAAAGAACTTCAGGTTTGTATCTGTATAGGAACAAACAAGAGTTTCACTTTAGTTGTCAGTAAGAGTAGCAAGATGTCATTTTACAGCAGCCAAAGAAAAAGAGCTTGGTGATGGAAGGTGACAAGAGATACTCCTCACTCAACCACCACTAACTATTTGGTTACCAAGTTTCAACAACCAATTCGAGCTTGAACATAGAAATACTCCTATAAAAATGGTGATGGTTTGTATTATCACATGAAAAACCTAATTTACAAAGTAGTTGTTAAGATAAAAACTAACATGGGAGGGTATTTTTTTCACTTTAGATTCAGTATTTGGTATTAAAGTTCCTGTACTTTCCTCTGAAGTCTCCTTAACATGGACAATATGAAAAAAATACTAAAATCCTGGATTTTGTTTTGTCCCAATGCGCTGTGAGTAAGGATGGATGGAATATCTGAATTATCTTGAGTTATTTTTATCTGGAAATTTGGTACATAGGCAATGCTGACACCTGACTGGTTCTTTTGTTCTAAGGTCACCAATAAAGTGGTATTTTGGAATTTTTATGTTACTTGAAATATCTGCTTCAGTTCTTAAATCATGACTGCTTGGGTGCAGGTGTAACCTGTTCCTTGGACTATTTTGGCTTTTAAAGTGGTTCAAATTTTCACACAATGATTTGAGTTTGTTTTGAACATTTTACAATGCTCATTTTGGTAGCAAGTAGCATTTTTAAAGATACTGGACACCCTTATATCCAGTAGTTATAGGGGACCACAGCTAGAAGCTGGGTTTTTGTTCAGAAAAGAAAAATACAGAGAAATACATGGATGTATTCAAACAATCCCATGAATCTTCTGCAAGTTCTGATTCTGATTACAGTAAGGATTATTGAACATTTCCAAAGTGACACCATACACTAGGTAAGGAACTAGGCTGTTAGATGGGGGATTTAAAGGTAACGGCAAAGCCGCCATTCCGGTAGGCTTAGAACCAGAAGTCCTTGATTAGTTCAGGCTGGTAAGGCTGCATTAGGTCACAACCTTATTAATGATTTTAATTCACAGCGCCACAGGTAACGTGGGCGTTCCAAGAGGGGAAGGGGGAACCCATCCAGATATGTAAGGACCCAACGTCATAGATTAGGTTAGGTTACAACCTTATCATTTGGTTTAGTTTGGTCAATAGATAGAATACACAATTTAGGCCGAAGGCCAAGCAATGGGTCAGTCAGCGCTGAAAGAAAACTGAGAGTAAGAGGTTTAAAAGGTGTATATAACATGAGGAAAACCTCACAGTTGCACTATGAAACAATGTTAGAGGAGGATGGATGGTAAGATGAAAGAAAGAATATGCATGGAGGTACAGTAAAGGGAATGACAGGGGTTGCAGCTAGGGGCCAAAAGGATGCCGCAAAGAACCTTAAGTAGTGCCTATGATGTACTGCTTGAGGTGCACTAACGGCACTACCCCCTACAGAAGGTTTAGTTTGGTGTCCAAGTTAGGTAATGTGGTCAGTTTGCCTCACAAAACCAGGCAAGGATCCGACATCCCACATTAGGTTAGGTTAGCACACACCCCCATATTTCATGATTGAGTTTTTCTCAAGCAAAAAAAACTCGAGTTTCCTATTGTCGTTTTCATAATTGTAAGAAATAAGGAGTGGTCTAATATCTCATAAAAATTATACATACATATATATATATATATATATATATATATATATATATATATATATATATATATATACACACACACACACACATATATATATATATATATATATATATATATACACACACACACACACACACACATAATATATATATATATATATATATATATATATATATAGATTATTTTAGAAAGAACCAGCCAAAATGACAAAAATATGTTTTGATGTGTTTCACGAATATCACCTTCATTTTCTCAGCACCTAAAGTTTCCCGGGCCTCGACTGCCACCAAAATCGGCGGAAGAACAAACTGGCTAGCGCGTGCAGCCAATACCCTCTGCCAGAAAATGTCGTGCTTGCCAAGAATCTTTTAAATATGTTTTCTACGGCCTTACTGACAGCACACATAAACAGGATGACATGTTGGTTTTGGTGTTCTTCCGCCGATTTCGGTCGGCGGTCGAGTGGGCCCTGGAAACTGTAGGTGCTCTGAGTAAAGTCTAAAACCGTTAATTTCCGGAGAAAATAAGGTGATATTCTAATATCTCATAAAAAAATTAATGTATAAAAATATATATATATATATATATATATATATATATATATATATATATATATATAATCTACCAATATGAAGGTCAGAAGTGTTCAAGGCACACTAAACCATGGGAAAACCATAACTCCAGAATACAAGCATTCACCTCAATTCTTATACCCTGGGACTATTTAACTTTAGCCAGGCTGTGTCTATAACTACAACTTTATTATTGTGATCCGATTAACCTAGAAGTGATCAATGCAGCCTACTGGTAATACTGCAGAACAGGCTAGGTGTGCGCACATTTACCCACAACACTCAATGTAGGGGGGGGGTTCTGAGGGGGAAATCAGCCCTCCCACTCCCGGAAAGGTTGGGGCACGACAACCTATGATAACATGGGTTAAGATACATTCCTCTTGAAATACATACATATTTGATTTACAACCAGGCTGTTTTACTTATCCTAAAGCATGACACCTTTAGAAGTGGTAAAATTAATGGCTACTAGCCTACCACGCTCCTCTAGTTTGGTAACTGTCAGTACTGTTTGTGTGCAAAAACTGCATAGGCCTAAACAAAAGATGATA
This sequence comes from Macrobrachium rosenbergii, assembly GCF_040412425.1. Classification (NCBI taxonomy): domain Eukaryota; kingdom Metazoa; phylum Arthropoda; class Malacostraca; order Decapoda; family Palaemonidae; genus Macrobrachium; species Macrobrachium rosenbergii. Next base: position 65,166,989 of record NC_089795.1, read on the forward strand.
AATATCAACTGCATAGGCCTAGGCTACACAAAAGATGGTAAATGTCAACTACCTACACCTAAACAGAAGACAAACAACTGCATGGGCCTAGGCCTAAACAAAACAGTAAATATCACAAACATTACACAAAAGACAGTAATAACTGCATAGGCCTAGGCCTAACCAAAAGACGGTAAATGTGAACTGCATAAGCCTAGACCTAAACAAAAGGCAGTAAATGTCAACTGCATACGCCTAAACAAAAGATAGTAAATATCACTGACATTAAACAAAAGACGGTAAATATAACTATAAACAATCGACATAAAAATACACAGACGCTTAAACAACAGGTGGTAGACTTAAATGTTCCGGTAAGCGACTTGAGGGGAACCAGGCCGCGGCAGTAGGCTAGCCTCTATTAGGTAATATCGCATAGCCTAGGTCTACAACATGTACGAGACTTGCCCTAGTCCTATTCCTGGTTACACAACTGACAAGGGATACCTTCTGGTAGATCTAATACCTATTTATTATGCAAAACACTGACTAACCTAAAAGAAATATTGCTACTCACTGTTAAAAAGGCCATTAACCCATGCAGTCTCATCATAGGACTGGTCTGAGGACTAACAATGTCCTGGCTCATGAAGGTGCAACTGTTCTGTTTCACAACTTGCTTGTTATAGATTAGGTTCGTCCAGTTGCTTGGGACGCCACAAATTTCAAAAGCATCATACAAAAGCACTTTAATCACATACAAAATTTATATTACCGCGAGTAATTGAAAACGCATCCCGCGATAACGATTTCAAAAACACGGTTAGTATAGTAGGAATCGAACCAGTCTTCTAAAAATATATATTTAAGCCCACAACTATAATAGCCTACATATTTTATGTTCTCATGCATCTTCATAATTTCTCTAAAAACCAACATTTTTATTTACAGCATTCCTATTGATGTTCTCGAGTAGTCAACTTAACCCATCAATTAGTGCCAATTGCATCGTGAGCTATTTTAAATTAACCTTCCGATGTTCCAATACCTTACTGTGCTCAAAAGAATCGGCGGCAAGTTTGAAGGTCAACGCAATCTCACATCCACATAATATCTGCAAAGCATCTTTGTTCAGCCCCTAGGTTAATGCTTCCTAAGGCTGTATTATAACTGCAGATGATCGACTTCCTTATATATTGCCTGCCTGCAAAAAGTTAAATTCCATAGGCCATTATGCAGAATATTATGCTGCATCTGATAAAATACACTTGGGTTGGATGTCTGTATTGGGGCGCTGAATATTCAGCAGGAATAACACAACAAACAGCCAACGTAACACTCTGCGTATTTGGCCAAATTTTCTTGGCTAAGAATAAGATGTCTCATCATCAGGGCTGTAAAAACACATAACATAAAAACTTAGGAATAGATTCGGATAAAAAAAAGTTTAAAACACGAAACCCATTGACTAGAAAATTTTAAAACTAAAAACATTAATCTGAAAAAATATAAAAATATTTAAAAACAAAAAAATAAGAACGTTTAGCACCTGACTTCAACGGAGCTAAAAACTGAGTGATGGTCTCAGTACTTAGCAGGACGACGTTGCTATAGGCTGCATATGAGAGTGAAAGAGGTCTGGCTGTTTCTGAAAGGAACAGGCTGCTTGACAGTTAAGGATTCCAGGGTAGAGTAGTCACTGATTGATTGGGTGATATATTAGAAAATTCTTCTGTTTTTAATGACATCC
>NC_089795.1:65173717-65176217 GCF_040412425.1 Macrobrachium rosenbergii
TTAACATATATTTTCGATTGATTAGGCAAGAATACTATTGTGCAGTATCTCTTTCTGCAGTTATGATAATGATTGAGGACCTTATTAATTGATACTTTATTCTCTGGTCAGGCTGTGTAATCTGCGTGTATCCGAAGGACATAGGTGCAAAACCCATAGGCGAGAGACCAGGAAACATACATCAGTCATCACTGTCGGAGAACGCGGCTTCACTCGCTCACAGCGAGGAAGCTCTTCAAGAGCTTAAGTTCAAACATTCGATTACGATTCCTTCAATCAACTGAATAACACCGATGAAGGATATAATAATTTGGTAATAACTGTAACAGACAAAATAAGGTGCTCCCTAATTCTTCACTGATAGCAAGCAAAGAATTAAGAGACAGGTGGCTCATTTCGAGATTCCTTTTCACCTAAAGAACACCAATGAAAATGAGGAAATCTCTTGCCATGCTCATCGGGACTTGCAGTGAAGTAACTGGCGCTGTGACGTATGTTATTAAAATTATTTTCGTAACACATCTACATCTCGTGTTCAGTGAGTGAGCCAGGTAAATATAAAGACATTTATGTTGCAATGGTGTGAACGTTTTTTGTGACGATTATGAAGTTAATGGAAACAAATATGTTAGTATTATTAATCATCCCATCTTAGAACAGCGGTTTTTGAATGTCTCATGAATATATGTAACAAAAAAAATTTGAGAAATAAAACGTATAAAAAGTACATTTTTCCTCTCAACAGACATATGTCTCCTGAATATGTTATGGAATAAGGGAATCGTCATGGAGATCTTGATGCTCAGTTCTTGGTGGAGAAGGTTGTTTGACATTGATTACCTGAGCCATACGCAGCACGTCTTGGTTGGTTCCTTTTGACCGGATTGTTTTGACGATGGAAAAGGTAAGGCCAACACAATATCATACACTAGCCATATAAAAAATAGTGACTGGGAGAAAATGATGCAAGAATTTTGTAAAGTGAAGTTGGCAAAACTCCTTGAAACTAACTTCTGGTATATAATACATCATACAGTTTGTATAGCTTCCCTTAAGAAAGTGACATCTTAACATTGTTTTTTGCCTCTCTAGTTGTCTGAGGAGTTACCACCGTTATCATCACCCACTTCATGGTATAAATGAAATTGCTGTCGTATTTCATTATCTGTTAAGGAGTATGTTAGAATATGTTAAACATCTCCGGTAATCGCCCTTTCCCTCAAAATGCTGTGGTGTGAACGTTTTTTGTGACGATTATGAAGTTAATTGAAACAAATATCTGACTTGCTTTATTTGTTTATTCAGTGAAAAAGGTATGTTCTCGTAGGCTTTCATTTTGTCTCCTATCGTATAATTACTAACGAAACCCTGTTTATTACAATGGTGCAACTGCAAATTATTCATGAAATGTTTTTTCACAATTCCTTCAGTAAACACGGGCTAAGATGACAGTATGTTTCAGTACATCCTGAACATTACCTGACAAAACAAATAGCCCAACATTCATTTAGTAGCTAACCTGTTTGGAAGATGCATGACAAATAACTGCTAATTTCATATGCTCTTTTATTTAATGTTTAATCATTGAATTAGCCCTGATTTACCGTTCTCCACCTCCACACCTCAGGTATCAGTCATGGCTGCCTCACGTTGCGAGCCACTTGTTGGTATCATTAGAGAGATTATTTGTGCTTATTGGCGCAATTCATTGTTGTCATCGAAGTTACTGCCTGCGTTTTCCTTGTACTTTGCTCGTCTGAAATCGACCAAGCGTGAAAAATCTATAAAAGGTGTCGCGGCATTAATATTACATAATTTCTCTCCTCTCTCTCTCTCTCTCTCTCTCACACACACACACACACACACACACACACATTTCCCTTAAGATATGTTAGAACTAAGAAAGAACATATCCCGTTTCGATCAAGTTTATTTATTTTAACATCAATTAATACCGATTTGGTGACTCGCAATTTGACAGGGATAGTTTGAGAGATTTTATGATAAATTTAAAACTGTTTTCTATCTAGGTTTTGTTGTTCATCTCTTTCATTTTGGACCAGTTATATGTCATATATTTGTCCGGTATGTTTCTGGTAATAACACAACTCCCCGCTATCAGTTGCTGTTTAATTTGCCAAATACGGAAGTAATTATTTTTTTAATAGTTATGCACGCGTGAAGAACAGGTATATTTATTTAATTCTAAATTCCCTTCAGATCTCTCTCTTCTCTCTCTCCCTCTCTCTCTCTCTACCTGGATAGAGAGATAGATAGATAGAAGCCTTTTCATGTTAAAAGGGTGGTCTCAACAGGTTCACGGAAAGTTCTGAAAAGAGGTTGCTAACCTCCCACCCTTGCTGCGACCACTCAAAGCCGATCGGTTGCCACGTTCTTAAAGATTTAAATCCTTGTTTAGGCTTCCAAGAGAGCTTTCAGGAATTGGCCTAAACTGTCTTTCTTTGTCCTGGCAAAACGAATCTGGTGTTCTCTCGCTGGT
>NC_089795.1:65181217-65248717 GCF_040412425.1 Macrobrachium rosenbergii
CGCAGATAGGCAGCATAATGGCCCCAGGGATGGTTCCATGGATCCTTAAAGCTGCCGGTCGCTGGTTTTATGGTAACCCCAGGATTTTCCGCCCTTTGGCCACGAGACCCTCATTTGACTTTACAGAACAGAACCATGAGGATAACGTGTTTACAGGTTTGTATGACACTGGAATGAAATTTTACATATAAGCAACCAATAGATTCGTGAGAATGTCTGCAGAAAATGAATATGCACTATCAAGCTTTTCCTTGTCAGTATACATCTGGAGACAGTCGCTTGCATGACTAATGTAACTAATGCTAATGTTTTTCTCTTTTGAATTTCAGAAGCCAACCGTATTTGAATATACAAATGGAGGGAAAGGATAGACTGGACGAATCTGTTGGTTATGCTAATGATCTTGATGCTCATTGCCAGACATTACTTAAATTTCACAGATGTTTTGGTTCCGAGTGATTGTTTTGGGAACAAGGACAGAAATGGCCAATGGGATGGTATGGTCGGAGTTCTTCAGCGCAAGGTCAGAGTACTGCATTACAATAAAAAGAGATCAGAAGTTCTACGATTCTTGTCGTATTTAATGATGTACATATATACGCAAACATACATTATACACACACACACACACACACACACACACACACACACACACATATTATATATATATATATATATATATATATATATATATATATATATATATATTAGTAAAACATTTTCATCATATTGTATGAATTTTTCTTGACTAATAGATTACATAATTAGTATTCAATTTTTTCTTTTGCCAGTTTCCTGTAACTCACGTAAAATTCTCACAGAAAAGTTGTCATTAAATTACTAACAGCCATGGCAGCCCCATTGCATATAACTCTTCAACTGCGTTTGCATTATGGCCTGGAGAAAGCTTGTCTGGATGGCTACCCTGAACCATTGGTTAGCTTCGACGTCACAAATTATCGCCCGCCTGGCTCACCCCCCAATTTACCTGCGTGTGGGTAGACTCCCACTTTTCTTTTGGACATTTAATATACTGAGACAGTGGACTGATGGATATTAAACGTCATTTTTGGTAGAATATTTGTGATATTAAACTTGGGGTGAGCCAGGCTAGATAATTTCAGACGTCAGGGCTGTCAGCTGGTCTGAAGGGTAGCCATCCAGAGACAAGCATTTTATTTTTCAAGCCAAAATGCAAACGCAGTTAGGGATATATACATTAACAGTGCAGCTAATAGCTGTTAGTGAGTTTTGTGGTTGAGAGAATTAAACTTTCTGTGAATTTTAACATGGTTTATAGGGAACTGGGCAAAGAAAAAGGCGGATATAATTTATGTAATCTGTCGATCAGTAAGAAAATTTGTACAGCATGATGAAAATGTTTACTGATACATTTGTACGAGATGCCATAGAAATATGTCAAATACCCAAATGAGACAGATTAAATTCCTATATATATATATATATATATATATATATATATATATATATATATATATATATATGACTGCAGATTTTTTTCATAACTATACATAAAATATTTAACTACACACATGTACATATTTACATTTCATTATGGTTTACATTTACACTTAAATATACAGTTTTTGCAGCTTATTTGCAATGTTCTTCCTAGAGGAGGTAATTTCTCTGTTCAAAATGCGTAGCCTGGAAAAAGTACGCAACGAACAACATAAGTTATTGCAGATTCAGCAAGGGGATAAAGTGCCCAAAAATAAGAGTATAGCCTTTTTATGATAATCACCACGGTTTAGTCCTTTTCGCCGTGATAACATTGTGACTTATTTTCCATTGTTTAAGATTGTCTCGAAAATGTCTTTAATGGTTTTTTTCTTTTAACTCTCCCTCTTTCTGCGTATTCACTTATCCATGTTTTCTCCCCGTTGGCGAATATATATGTGCTAAGGAACCTTTTTCAGAAAAATTTACGGATAAACCCAGTGTATTCTAGACCTTCTTCTTTCTATAGCCTCCCCAATCACTGGTGACGGTTACAAATCGCAAATTGGCTTCTTACACCTTGGGCGACCAGATTTTCACAGTCTGCTACTTGCGACTTTTTGGGCTACTTTTGATTTGATCTCAACAGATATCTATTGCAACACGCAAGTGAAGTAAAGTTTGGTCCGACCGTCCGACGTGGTATTGCTTTTCCGAGTTTTTTATTCGATTTGATTACCCATTTATTATCATAATAATAATAATAATATAATAATAATAATATAATAATAATCACAACACCACTGCAATACATTGGCAATAGTTTGTTCCACTCGTACGTTACAATCATGTTGATGTTCGTAGTAACTTGCAATTCTCAGCAGTATGTATTGTACCACGCAAGTGAGATAATGTTTTGGTCCAACGTGTATTCTAGCAGTCTCAGCTTTTCCTAGAGTAAACGCTTGTTTGCCCATTACCCGTATCATGTCAATAGCTTGAGCTATCAGTGATCAGTCACGGTGTTTGTGGTTGGCAAGATGGTAGTTGACCAAATATGACAAAGTTTTTCAGCTCATGGCTAAGAGACCCCCATTTTGAGAAATGGCTTGAAGAGGTTAAAAGTGATGCAACTAAAGCCTATTGTAAATCAGCAAAGTGAACTAAGAGTTCACAAAGGTGATTTAAGAAAACATGGTGATATTTGAAAGTAGTCTGAAACAAAGTCGTTTAAAGTTTTCATGGCCTTTTTTCAAAGAAGACAGCTTCACTAAGCTTAAAACCATAGCTGTCGTTTATGTTGGGTGTGTCACTCATCAGTTCATTCAATTGATCATTTATGTGGATATTCTGAAGAAAGATGTGCCTTGTACCTCGAGTTCTGAAAATATAAGGATTACAAAGAAGAAATGCATTAATTAAGAAAAGTTTTGTTCACATTACTTTTAGAGAAATAGTTTCAGACCTTAAGGATTCTTCATTTCCCTAATTATTGATGAGTCAACGGACATTGCATGTATAAAGCATTTGTGTGTTTGTGTTCGTTTTTACAGTTTTCATACAAGAAGGTACTTTCAGTCTAGATCTAATCCCCAGTGGACGAGTACCACAGCAGAAGTTTTTATTTCACACATTAAAAGATTATTTTCGAGAAGCTGAGAATTCGAGTCATTGTTTGCGATTTGAACTGAGGTGTGTTTCAAACTTGTGGGCGTCACCATTCAGTGTATGTGTTGATGAAGAAAGATATTCCAAATCTTAATCTTTTGAAGTGCACCTGCTGTTCTTTCATTTAGCATGCTCTCATGCATCAGAAGAATGCCATCGTGCATTGTTTATTTGCTAAGAGAGACATATAATTGGTTTCAAAGATCAGCTTTGAGAAGAGAGAAGAATATTTGGAAATCTATAGCTGAGTTATGATGGACAGAACTACTGCAGCTGGTACCTCTATCTGGCACACGTTGGCTAGCTAGAAGTAACTGTGTCGGGCAGAGTTTTGATCAGATGGACGCGCTTAAAACTCACTTCCAGAGAGCTCTACTCAATGTACCTGGCCATAAAAATGAACTCCTATTTTCTCTGACGTTTCTAATCCATCTAAATGGATTTTGAGGGGATTAATTTACTTTTTCAGAAAAGAGATGCTGGGCCATTGTAGCCTACTTAATGGAGCTTGAATGCTTTACCCTGACAATGTTAAGAAGAATTTTACACTCTGATTATGTAAAGATTGAAGTCGATATGAATGTATCTTCAATTTTTCTCCTCTAGCTAAGGTTGATTTTGGCTATGAATTTACTTTCCTTGCAACCATCAAGAAATAGGCCAATTTGATTTCGGAGGAAGAATTGCACAATATAGAGTCAAGATGCTACAAATTCTATTAAGAGCATATAAAGAACTACTTTCTAGCATTCCAGAAAATGCTGAAACTTGAAAAATAAAGAACCTTTTCACTGGCTGTTTCTTTTGCCACCACGACCCCATTTTTCTGAATTACCTCTAGAATTAGCTGATGATCAGTCTAAGATCGCAGATATTTGCGAGTCAGTGGCGAAATTTGTTGAACCTAGACTGGAGCAATATTAATGGGAAAGTCCCAACATCAGGAACTGAGTTTTGGACAAAGGCAATTGATGTAACCAACGCAGGAGGTGAATTAGTTTTAAAGGATATATCAGAATTTGTATTAAAAGTCTACAGCCTCCCAGTAAGTAATGCTCTAGTTGAAAGGGTTTTCTAGAGTTACATGCAAGTTAAAACCAAGTTGAGAAATCGAATGGGCTTTAGAGCCTTAACCTCAATATTGAGAATGAAGACCAGCCTGTAATTGAATGCAGAATGCTGTTCAGCATTTGAACCCAAAAGATCCATGCTGAAATATGACTCTTCAATCTATACAAATGAGAAAGATGATGATAATGCGTGGAAAGCCTACTGAATAACTTCTGATACCTAGTTTATTATGCTATAAGTGTGTGCATAGAATATACATATATGGATATGATAAATAGTAATTTGTGTTATGCTATAAATGTTTGTAGGCTATACAATATATATATATATATATATATATATATATATATATATATATATATATATATATATATATCTAGTAATATGATAAACTGGGCTACTTTTACCTGAAATTCGCGACTTTTTGTGAGTGTTTGTGCTGCTTTAGCCAGAGGCATTTGGCAACCCTGCACTGGTCACCTTAGGTCCATGGTGCATGTGATGTCATTTTCTTCCCGACATGTCAAAGCAGTGGTGAGGTGAAAAGTGAGGTTTATTGTCAATACCACCTCAAACTTGAGACTTGTTATTGTCAACTTAGATTGTTTCAGTACTATTGTACAAACTTTCCTTTACGTCTGATGGTTTTGACATTACCGGAATATTGGTCAATAATATTTATCGTCTACTGTACATATTGCTTTCGCCCTCCCATCAGTTCTGTAAGATAAGGTGCTAACTAATATTTTTATTATTAAAACCATAGTGAGGTTTCTAAATTTTGATATATTTTACAATGATCGGACAATATGTATATTTTGGGCCAAACATAATATCAAATGTGCACATATCCTTTTGCATTACACGGCATTCGGTATTATTTACAATAATGCAGTAACAAATTTTACTCGAATAAAGAAATAATTCATTCACACTTCCCTTCATGTTGAAATAACATTGTATAGCTAGACGTTATTACTGTTAAAAGTAATAGTTTTATAATAATAATAATATAGATTACAGCCTCTTTCTACTCACGTTTTCTCGCCAGACCACTATCACTTCCACTTATGATGGACCAAGTTCCTGTATGAGACCAGAGCCAGACGGATGTTCATTTACAAAGTTGATCAGCTGTCGTCATTTGAAATATCTATGAATATTTTACTCTGTTTTTACTACCTTTAATTCACTGCTTGAATTTCTCCATAAAAGAGTTTATTGTCCTGTTCCATCATCGAATAAATTAAAAATCAATTCTGTTTGGAAAATAAAATTCTATTTAATTTGTATAAATTTTATGTGGTCTATGCTTCATATTTACATTATTTCTGTTATGCTTCATATCCCAAATCTGTGTATTTTCAATGTTTTGTTTCCTTATTTTTGTTGAAAAAAAATGCTCTTGAAACAATATTCACTCGACCGAAGAATTTTTGCGCTCAACTGATTCCAGATGACAGTTTTCTGCCCCGAAACGCCTAAAACTCATGGGTAAGTCTCCTCTCGGAATCATTTCAGTTTTATTTTTATCTATATATATAATTTTGTGTCAGTGCCGAACCAGTATTAGTTCATTTTGTTGGCAGATTAGCAATATATCGGCCTCTCATTATTTACAATACTGTGCGTTCATATAGTTCGATTTTATTTATTGTATATATTTTTTCTTTCTTTGACTGTCTTTATGTTGAGTGGTCCTTGGAAAAGGACTGTTACATCGGTTGTCGCCGTATTTACCCCAATTGTGTTCTTAGTATTGTTGTATATATTTTTCTTGTGCATTTGTTTTGACACTTATAACACGGAGTCACATTCACTTCAAATTGCAAATCTAGGTCCGTCACGAGGTTTGAGAGACTTGATGAAAATTATATCCGTAGGGCACGGTAAGCTACAAGGACGAGAAAAAGTGCTTCATGTAAAATTCCTGAAACCCATGATTCGGAAATTGTGGAATTTGGCAAGTCCACAGCCCGAAATTTCACATCGATTTACGAAAATGTTCAGGTAGGTGTTCTCTGGTCATTAGGGCTATCCTGTTGGTTGAGATTTCATACCAAGATGGTAGAACTAAGCAATAGCTCTGCAGGGGTAGCCTATTACTTTGAAGTTGATTTTTCCTATAGTTTTATGGTTGCTTATCAAGAATTTACTGTTATTTTTTGTCGGTCAACAGTAATTAACATGTAATTACTCGAAGCTATATGCTGGCCAGTCTGGAATGCTGTTGCTCATGCACAGTGTGATAGGGGAGCTTTTGCAAAACGTGAAGTTTCGCCAAGTAACACGGGTCTACTAGGTTAGGTTAGGGTTAGGTAATGGAGGTTAGTATAGTTTCTGGTAGAACTAAGCAATAGCTCTCAAGGGGTATTACTTTGGAAATTTATTTTTCCCTAGTATTTTGCTGCATATCAATAATTTATCGTTATTTTTTGTCGGTCGGCTGTATTTAACCTGTAATTAACTTCAGAAGTTGTATGCTTTGCCATCCTGAATTCTGTTGCACATGTGCATTGTTATAGGGGAGGTTTGCAAAAGTGGAGTTTCCTTGGTAGAACTGTGGAACAAACTGTGGTAGGTCTCAGTAGTAGCTCTGCGATGGCGATTTCTTCAACTTGACTTTTTCTACAGTTTTTTGTTGCAAAATGTAATTAACCTGTAATTAACCCTGAAGTCCATCCAACAAGGGGTTTCTGCACGCGATCTTCTTTGAGACAGAGCACGGGCATGTCTGTTTCAAACGGTTCATATCCTGTCCGGCAAGTGCATAACTTGTTAACGTGGGTACTGCCCCGGAGCCAGTACTAAACACGGTGAAGGGATATTCCATTTGGCCGACAACAAAGAAAATGCACTGCCAATATCAGAAGCCCTAAAAGTGTAGAAAACCAGTTTCCCAAGGTAAAAACAGGCGCAGAGCCAATACTTAAAATTACCTAACTGTGCATGGGATTACCCTGGAAATTGATTATGGTAAAACTTTACTATAGGCCCAGTTGCGCTGCCTGATTCCCTGCCAGTCACCGACTCGACAGGTTTCTCATGCATAAAAACATGGTATTCTGGGTTGTTGTCCCGTGAGTTAGACTGTGGCAATTGGCGTTTTTTATGTTATTTTACTTGCTTTACAAGAATTTAAAGTCATATTTGTCGGCCGGCAGTAAATATAGTCAGACTGACCTTGAAGACCACACGACATTTAACGCTGAAAGGTCAGATCACACAAGCCCCCACCCTCCCTCCATACTACACACGGCAAAAATTGCAACCAGTAAAACACCCTAGGTACGTAGGTTGGCATTTTAGGGGCTTACTGTTGCATACTTGCCGATTAGCTAAGTGGAGGTGGGGGGCTTGCCATGAATGTCATTTAGACCCACCCCACGTTAGGTAATACAAGTCGCGGTAGTCTTCAAAGGTCAATGACAGCTTAGTTACAGCCGGCCAACAACATATTACTTTAAATTTTCTAAAGGAAGCAAAATAACATAGAAAACGTCAATTCCCTATAGTCTAGCTCACCGCTGGGACAGCCGGTTTAGAATTACCAATAACATAACCTGCCCTGTAATGCCGGGTCCTGACCTAACCAGATCTTACCTACCTTAACCAACTTAGGCAATGTGCCCTGACCTGGCCAGGGGCAAGGCCATAACCTGCCCCCAGTCAACAACTGACAGGAATCAGGCAGTGCGAGTCAAGCAAAGTTTTACCCTGACTTTTGTATTGTATTTTGCAGAATTTACTGTTATTTTTTGTCAGTCGACTGTAATGAACCTGTAATTAACCCTAGAAATGATAATGTTATTGTATGCTGGCCAGCCTGGAATGTTGCCATGTATGTGTAGGTTATAGGGGAACTTTTGTAAAATGTGGAGTTTTTCTTCACCGAGTGGAGCCCCTGGCTAAGTAACATGACCACTAGGTTAGGTTAGGTTAGGTACTTTTAGTTTAGTATGGTTCCTTTTAATAGACCTTAGCCATTCCTCTCCTTTGAACATATGGCTCTCAATGACTCAGAATGCGTGGAACCGTCTCCATACAACCAACATGACAGTCCAGTTTTCTCCTAGTGTATTTCCCCACCCAAAACCCTGCTCCCACTGGGTCCTCAACATTATTGATAGAATTGTATGTTAATAATAGTTGACTGACAATAAACAACACCACTTACTTCATCAGCAACACTGAAAGCATAGGAAAAATTAATTTCAAGGTAATAGTTGGTGCGAGCTGTTATGTAGAAATACCATTTCCCTTCATGGGGGTTCCATTGGGCTCCACCTCTAGCTAAGTAACATGGCCTGCAGGTTAGGTTAGGTACTTGAGGTTAGTATAGTTCTTTTTATAATAAGTTTCCTTAGCCAATCCCTTCTTAAACATATGGCTCCCAATGACTTGTAATGCACAAACCATTCGTAGCAACAACACAGCAGTCCGGTCTTTCTCCCAACATTTTTCCCCAGCCAAAACCCCGCATTCCCAAAGGCCTCAGCCATGTTGGGTAGATATGAGGTTAATAATAATTGACTGACAATAATCACCATCACGTCCTTCATTGGCAAACACTAAAAAGTATAGGAAAATCAATTTCAAGGTAATAGTCCATGCAGAGCTGTTGCTTAGATTTACCTCAAGGAGAAACTAAGGTTACCAGGTTTAAGGTATTTATCGGTGAAAATGTCGTACAGTGACTGTACCTAAGATGATTCCTCACAATCGTGAAGATTATCAGTAGGCCTATTCTCCCCTGCTTGCTTCATGATCATCGCAAGGATTGATATTTGGGAGAGTTAAGGGGAATAAATTGCTGAATTAGAAGAGAAAGATAGACCTAGGAGAGAGTAAAAGAACAATCTTGAATCTAGGTATTCTTCAGAATTAACATGGTTATTCTATTGATTCATCCGAGCCAGATAACTGATTGCGATCTATTGTGAGTGCAGCCAAGGTGCAAGGCGCCACACCTGCCAGGCACAAGGCACCTCACCTCCCAGGGTGCAAGGTGCCATGCCTCCCAAGGTCCAAGACGCTGTGCCTGCCAACGCAAGGCACCACCATGCTAGCAAAAGGCTTCACTCCTGCAATCCCATGGTGTCGCCCTGCTTCCATCATTAGCATTCCTGAGTCTGTAGGTAGCTCCCTCATTCAGCATTCGCACTAGTTCTCCCTTTATCGCCGATGGTCCAAGTTTGTTTTGACTTAGGCCATTTTTATGTCAGTTCATGTTCTTTTGTGGTTTACAAACTTAGGCTAACTGTGCCAGATATTGCTTTTGCCTGTTAGTCTGTGAGTTTCCGCAAACGGCGAGAGTCCGTGACTGTTGTCTGCAAGTACGCTGGGTGTCTGTACGCATGGCTGGTGGTGAGTCCGAGCGGTTTTGCAAGTCCTCAGGAGTCTGCATGGCTGGGTGGTGAGTCCGACAGGTGTCAGTGAGTTTGCCTCTTTGGCCTACAGTGAATCTGCTCAGGTGTTGGCAAGTCCGCATGGTTGGTTGCGAGTCCAGATGCCTTGCAACAAGTTTGAACGGTTGTGTATGATCCCCACTTTTGTCTGACTCTGCATGGGGAGTTAGTGAGTCGAAAGTCAATGAGTCCACATGACACTTCGGTGAGTCCTGCAAGGAGTCTGCGAGTCCCTATTAGTGAGAAACCTTTGACTTTAATTTCTGTCAGCTTGATTAGAGGAACTTTAGCCTTTGGTCTTGGGAGACCAGAAATAATAATTCTCTGTCAGCTGGATTAGGAGAATTTAGCCCCTGGTCTTTGGAGACCATTTATGTGTTCAAATACCTTTGTTCTTGCCTTCCTGTCAGCATTCTCCCTTTGCCTCCTTTTCAGGAAGGGGAACATTTATTCTATCCTCAGTTTAAAGGAATTAGTACAGTTGTGCTTGGACAAATTCTCAGTCGTTCCTTTAAGTCGTGTTTCTGGTACTTTGGAGATGCCTCAGTGGGAATGTTTGTCTAAAGATTCTCCTTTGAAAGTCCTCTCTCTTGTCTCCCTTGCCATCTGCTAGGAAGACTATGGTGTTTGAGCAGGGATTTTTTTCCTTTCCTGATCCAGCTGTTAGGGTCCATGTTTTTTCCACCAAGAGAGGCGCAATTGTGTCTGCTAAGCCATTTTTCTCATTTCAGGAGCCTGAGATTATTAAATTTGGCTAATGCCATCGATGCTATTCAGTTTGGGGACATCCTCCTTAGGCCAGGATCCTTGATAAGCCCCTGGAAAGTTTTTGTTTCCCAAGGCCTTTTTTGGGATGGGATGGGTGAACTAGCTCATGTGTCAGCTCTTCCTTTGAAAGGAGTAGACAACAAGCTGTGTTGTTGATAGCTATGGGGGTAGGGAAGGAGACACTAAAGACTGAGTTAGTACTTTCCTCCTTTCCCAGTCAACTGAGGACAGTCTCCTCTTCCTCTTCAATAAACATACCTTGGCATTTCTACCGCCTTCTGTCGGCCTTCCTTTTGGGCTCAGCAGGGAAGAATTGCCCTTTTGGCACTAAGGATCTAGTTTTCTTACTAAAGGGGTTGTTCATTTCCTCCACTATATCAAGATTCCTATATCTAATTAGTTCTGTCGAGCCCTCATGGGCCGGTGGTTCCAGATTGATGCCTCACCAGTGAGGGAACACTTGTTGTAGACTTCCTGGTAAAGCAGTTCTTTGGAAGGTTTTTTTGCATTCCTTTCAGGAATTCACCCTCTTGCACCTTTCAGTCATACAGAGCATCCTAGAGAAGAGACAGGTGTTTATCAGGAAGTCTTTCTCCATTAGAGAAGGCAGCATTAGAGGAAGTAACAGCTAACTTGCTGGCCTTTTACACAGGATATTCCTAGTGCCTGCATAGAAGTTTGATGATGTTTGTTCCTAGACATGTACAGGCTCAACCACTGTGGCTCATTGTTTCCCTTTTCCATGCTGTCAACTGCCACAGTCTTTAACCTCCATGGAAAAAGGATGTGAATGTTTACAGTTACATAAATGATGCATACCGCTGCGGTCCCCATTCACCAACTTTCTGGAAGTGCCTACGCTTATCTTTTGGGGAAGATATATCAATGTCGAGCTCCTGGTTTCAGGCTCAGCCTTGCCAAGTATTTGCTGGGCGTTATCCCTTCATGTATGTTTTCTTGTTAGAGTAAAGTTACTTCTGTATTGGGATGACGGGTTAACTTTGTGAAGTCCAGGGGGTTTATGGAAGGTAAGAGAGCCTGTAATGTGAGCTTGGCAAGGCCCTATTCTTACTAAAGGTCTGAGGTCATCTCTCTAACTCTGTGCAAAGAGTGACCTACCTGGGCATGGGGATTGATTCTGTTCTCTTCAAGGTTTTCCGACACAAGCTCGAGTAGACGATGTTATTAATCATGAGAGATTTCCTCCTCCTCAGGGTGCATGCCCCCAATCCTGGCTGTTTCTCAAGCCACTTGTCTTCTGTGGAGTAGTCTGTTCCGAGTACTTGACTTTGCATACTTCAGTTGCATTGGCATTGGGAGAGACTTGGCCAGACCTTGAGTTGCAGCACAGAGCCAAGAGTGGATCCTTCTTCATTGGTCATTGCCTTAGTATTGTCTCGCAGGGGAAGTCCCTGATTCCCTTAACCCAGACCTCTCACTGTATGCAGTTGCCTCAGACGAGAAGTGGGATGTGATTATCGGGAACCAGTTGCTTCAGGGGTGTGGTCACCAGTAGAAACGAGTCTTCATTAACTGCAAGCTGTTGGCTAGCCAGAAGGGATTTAAGTAATTTCTGTCTCCTGAGCATGCCTCTCTAACTTATATTAGAAGGCAGGAGGCATAAATTGGAACCCTGGGAGCCATCATCAGAACTTTAGCCTCTGGACAGTGGAGAGGAATATTGTACATATGTCTGTGTTTCCTGGTTGACTGTATGTTTGATGGACACATTTGTCATCCAGGACAGGTACTCTCGCGCTTGATCTTTCCCCATATGCTGCATGGCAATTAGGAGAGTGTTCTGGTAACCCTCGTTGGTCTCTTTGATGCTAAGTTGAATCACAGTCTCCCAATTCTAGAGCCCTCAAGCCTGGGCAGTAGACATTGGGATTCAGGATTGGACATACCTATTTGTGTAATCCTTCCATGTTTCTGCTGTTGAAGGGGGCCACTCTAGAGTTGAGGACTAGTGGGAACTCCACTATGTTTCTAATTGCTTTTTGGCGGAGGATGCATAGGTTCCCAGTCCTTTCATGTTTCAGTAGAATTCTTAGGCATTACCCATAGTAATCTGCTTCATCAGGCAGGGAAGGAAAAGCCTTACTCCATAGTAATCTGCCTTACAGAAATATTGAAATGCTTTGACTAACCTCATGGAACTGTCGTCTAGCTCCTGAGCTCCAAAGACTTTTCTTAGTCATCTAGGGACTTTTCCTTATGACAAAAAGAAAAGTATATTAATTTTTGTTCAGTATAGCTGGAGCTGTATAGATTTTGATGCAAGTCCAGAGGCAGCCCCTGTCTGCACTCCTATATTAACAAGATTAACAGTGTTTAAAGGTCTGCACTTCTTGAGAAATGACAGGATTGTCTGTTTCTTACATCTGTAAAGTGTAAAGTGCAGTAACTGGAGTCCTTTTCCCTTATTCCCTTAGGAGAAGTATCCAGGCAGAATTACCTGCTAGTCTCAGACAAGTTACATTTTGGGTTTCTGTTCTGTGTTTGGGATAAGGAAGTATATCCTCATCCTCTCCTATAAGGTGGCATGATCGAGTTAAGTCCTGAACCCTTTACAGGCAGTCCCCGGTTTACGACATGGTCCTGCTTTACGACATTCCAAGGTTACAAGCTTTTCAGATATATTCATCAGAAATTATTTCCGGTTTACGACGCATGTTCCGGGATTACGAGCGCGTCATACGCAGATCCGACGGAAGAAATGGCTCCAAAACAGCAGAATAATCAAAAATTTGAGGTGTTTTTGATGAAAACTCAATAAAAATGCAGTTTACATCGTTTTCAATACACCCAAAACATTAAAAGTAAGGTTTTCTTAAGGTTTTGACGAGTTTTCGGTTTATGAAAAACGGAACCCTGTCACAAACCGGGGACTGCCTGTACTTGTAATAGCCAGAATTAAATGTTTTCTGACATGCAGTCTCTTACTGGAGACATGTGGTCCTCCTAAAAATTCCTAACTTGTGTAACCCTTCTTGCTTTAAAAGCAGCACTCTGACCAAGGGCCCTACTACTCCCACCAATTATTTTGCAAGACCAGTAGGAGGTTACAGGAGTCATGTTTCCCTGCTTGCAATACAACAACTATGATCATATCGATTCCATGGTGACTTCAGCTACTAGTCAGTTGTCAGGACTGACCTCCCACCCAAGGGGCAAGTCTCCTCTATAAAAGGCAGTGCCTTGTATTTCCATAGAAGCAAAAACAAATTTAAAAATGTATTTTTCCAGCCTCCTACATAAAATGTGATGCTTTGTATTCCCATAGAAACAAATAAAAATTTAGAATATCAGTTTATATTTTTAGGTATACAAACGAGAACCTTTATACTTAGTTCCACCTGAATTGCCCACTCAGTCCCTACAGCCATAGGAATGATGAAGGCGTCAGTCATTGAGTGAGGATACTCCCAAACTCATCCCCATCTCGATGTGTTAACCACCTGTTTAATTACCTTGTTATCAACTTTCGACTGGCTTGGGCTGAATGATACAGTACTCCTACATAAAAGGTTCTGGGTTTGTATACCTAGGAAAAGTACAAATAGAATTTATCTTAATTTTATTTTTATTCAGCTAGAAATATTTATGCTTGTAAAAATAACATACAGTAAGGTCTTGGGCATTCAATACCATCTGCAGAAATTTTTACACGTATATGGTAACATTTATTATCATGTTATACAATACAGTTTTGTACATATAACTTTACCTGGTAATTTATATATATATAGCTGTAGTCTCTGACGTCACGGCAGAAAATTGAAAACGCTGCAGCGCTAATGAATGGTCACGTGATACCCTTCCCACCGCCCTCTACAGGTGAGTGGAGAGGAACCATAACCCAAACTCTTCATATGTTTCTGTGTGGTACCGGTAAGCCGGTTCAACTTAGCAGAGAATTATCGCTGATTCTTTCGTTGGACATTGTTGGTGATGTACAATTGTTTGATTTGAATCTTTGGCAGACATTGTTTGTACTTAGCTTTTTTCATCCCAATCTTCCTTTATTTAGCATTATGTCGGACACTGGTCCTCGGTGTATAGGTTTTGTAGCAAAGGGCTGCAAAACTAGATTAGGAAAATTACCATTGACCCTCATTCTGTGTGTTCGGGGTGTAGAGGACAGGTTTGTTCGGTATCGTTAACCCAAAGAAGAATGTAAGAATTTGTCAGGGAAGAATGGAAGATTTTAAATGCTTATCTGAGAAGGGCTTCAAAGAAGAGCTAGGAAAGCTTCAGCTAGGACTTCTCTTTATCCTCCCGTGATAGTCAGGATGTATCTTTTTCGGTTATTAACCCTGATATTCCTTCTTCTAACAAATCTCCTATCCCAGACCCGTTATTCCTGAACCCGATACCGTGGCTAGTCTTAAGACGCAGATGGATGCGCGCTTTAGTGTTATGCTTGCTGCCATGGAGCGGATGAGTAAGTCTTTGGTGGTACGAAGTGCAGTGTCTTGTGATAGTGCAGTGGAGGAGCTGGCTGCCTGGCCCACTCATTCTCCCAGGCCTGGACCTCTGTCAAACTCCCCAGCACCAGGAGGAGGCAAGTCGAAAGCCCAAGGGAGGTGAGGACCTGCCCCCGAGCAGTTGGCCCCTCAAGCAGTCCTGTTGCTGCTTCCCAGGATGCAGATGTTAGCCATAGAAAAGGCACATCAAGGAGGTGTATGTCTTCGAGTATGTCGAGTGAGGATTCGCCTAAGAGAGGTTGGCGCCAGAAAGATGTCTCGAGACCATTCAAGAGGTCTAGGTTGGCATCTCCTTGGCAGTTCCCAAGAAAAGAGTGGCGCTTCAAGATCAACCTCCTTCGTGTAGTTTTTGGGAGGAGCCTGAATGTTTTTCGCATTCCGTGGATTGGGAGAGACAGAGGCAGGTGTTGGAAGCGCCGAGACGCTACGTAAGAAGAGAGTGGTGTCGTCTTCGCTTGTTGTTGCTGCTTCTGGCGTGATTGCTGCATCTAGCGCCACGCCGCCATGCGCCATCCTTCGTTTTCGCCTGGCTCATCACGCCATACGCCACCCCACGATCCTCCTGGCGCCATGCGCCATGCGCCAAAAATTGTTTCTCCTGGTGACTCTCGGTCAAGCCCAACACCTGCGGTCTTCGTGCCTCGTTCTATTCTCATTCTCCTTCTTCCGCCTTGCCTCAAGATTTGTTTTTTGGCGGAAATGAATAGGAAGCTTGATAGCATTCTCGGCTTTGTGGAAAAAGTGATCCTTCCGTGAACGAACTGCAAGTTGCTTGATTTCTAAGGATGCCTTCATCGAATGTGCGCTTCCTACGAGCGATCCTGTGCTGCATTCTCCTAGGAAGACGAATCTTCCTCCAACTAGTTCCTTGGCTCTTTCTCCGATTTCTGGTGGTGATGTTGCTTGGAATCGGAGGCGGAGGTACAACCAGAGAAAGAGAAGCCGTTATCGAGCTATAAGCAACTGCTTCAGTATTTTCTGGAGAATTTTCCGGATTCCTTTTCACCAGTATCCCCAGCTTCTCCGGGGAATCTCAATACGCTCGTGATAATAGGACAGACACTTCGCTGGCTACCAAATTAGTTCTTTCTATTTCAGCCAGAAAGGATTGAAGAAAATGGAGGAGTGGCTTGCAGAGAAGAGGGAACAAAGGGAAGACTGTGTTTTGTTTTCCCTTCAAATTGTCGTCTCGTCGTGGTGGTTGGTACGAGACTGGAGAATCTTTCTCGTTGGGAGTACCTCCTCCCAAGGAGATTTCTCTAGTTTGTAGATTCGGGCCAGGAGGTCGGTCTTAATTCAGCCAAAAGAATTCTTTTCTACATCGGAATTTGATCACCTCTGCAAGAATGTTTTTAAGATTTTGGAAGTTATTAGTTTCCTCGATTGGTCGGGTTGGAGCTCTTGGAAGGAAACTAAAAGCTTGCGCCCTTCAGGACGATCAGTTCGCTTCCCTGTCCGGACGGTTAGCTTGCATCGACAGGAGCATTAGAGATGCGGCTATGGAACTCTCTTCCATGGTTAGCGTTAGGTATTCTCAAGAAACGTGAACTATGGTGTTCTTTCACCACTAAAGGTGTGTCTCGGTCCCAGAAGTCAGCTTTGTTGTTCGCTCCTTTGGATAGGGAAACATCTTTTTCCCAAGGGAAATAGTATCTGAGATCGCTTCGACTCTTCAACAGAGGGCAACTCAAGACTTGCTGGCACAGTCCATCAAGAAGCCTAAACCGTTATTTCAACAGTTGCTCGCCCGACAACGTCGACGGAGAAATCTCAAGGTCAGCCCTTTCGTGGAAGAGCCCTGCTAAATCGTTTCCCAGATCGAGAGGGAGAAGTCGTTTTGTTCCTAAAGCGATCAAACCCTCCGACAAGAAGTGAGAGCGCCTCCTTCACTCACCAATAGGAGCCAGACTGTCAGCTTTCTGGACAGTCTGGGAAGAAAGGGGAGCAGAACCTTGACAGTCTCGGTATTAAAGGAAGGCTATTCAATTCCATTCTTGAAGGACCCTCCTTTGTCCAGGGAACCAGTGGTCTTAATGGCTTATTCTCTAGACTCAGAGAAATGTTGTGCTCTAGAGAAAAAGTGTCAGCTTTGCTAGAGAAAGAAGCAATAGAGAAAGTTCTCCCCCTTTCTCCCCAGGATTTTACAATCGTCTCTTTGTTGTACCATTAAAGGCGTCAGGAGGCTGGAGGCCAGTTCTAGATGTGAGTGCTTTGAACCTGTTTTGTAAAGAAGACAAAGTTTGTGATGGAAACCACTCAATCAATGCTGTCATCCCTTCTTCCAGGAGATTGATGGTATCCATCGACCTCCAGGATGTATATTTCCACATCCCAATCCATCCTGCTTGAGGAAGTCCTTCGCTTGTGTTCAAGGGCTAAGTGTTTCAGTTCAGAGCAATGTGCTTCGACCTCTGACGGCCCCCAGGTTTTCACCAGAGTTTTGTCATCAGTGGCGAAGTGGCTGCATCTGTTGGGGATCAGAACAGTTTTTATTTAGACGATTGGCTCCCGCGTGCGAAGACGAAGGAAAGGTGTGTGAAGGATTTGGAAAAGACTCTTCATCTAACCAAGAATTGGGACTTCTGGTAAATTGGCAGAAGTCACATCTGGTGCCATCTCAAGAATTAGTCTATTTGGGAGTTCAGATGAACTCAGTAGTTTTTCAGGCTTCTCTGTCGGTGGAGAGGGTAGAGTCGTGCCTGTTGAAAGTGCGAGATTTTCTGAAGAAGACCCAGTGCTCGGCCAACGAGTGGGATGAGCCTTCTGGGGGAAGTTGTCTCCGCAGAACCATTTGTGAGTTTGGGGAGACTAGCATCTAAGGCCCCTTCAGTTCTTTTTTAAGAGAAGTCTGGGACAGGAAGAAGAGCCTGACTCTGTTTTGTTTTTCAAATCTCAGAGGAGATAAAGGCAGACCTCAGTTGGTGGAACCTCCAGAGAAACTTCAGGAAGGGAATTTCACTGTTCTCTAAAGAACCCCAACCTCATCTTGTGTGCAGACGCCTTAGATCTAGGATGGGGAGCCACGTTAGCAAGTTGGAAACAGCAGGCCGATGGAAGGGAGAACAACTTCGTGGTACATCAATCTGAAGGAATTAAAGGCCATCTATATTTAGCCCTTTAGAATTTGCGAAGGTGGTAAGGAACTACAGGCAGTGATTGTCTAATCAGACAATACAACAGCTCGCATACATAAAAAGCAAGGAGGGATTCCACTGTTCTCGCTATACCTGGTAGCGAGAGATTCTGTTATGGGCGAAAACGAACCAAACGACGTTGATGACAAGGTTCATTCCAGGAAAGCTCAATGTGAGGGCAGACGAGCTAAGCAGGAGCTTTCTGGGCACTCTCAACAGAGTGGATCTTAAATCAAGAAGTTTGCCTCCAACTGTGGAATCTATGGGTCGTCCTCATAGATCTGTTTGCCACCAAGAGGACAACTCAACTGCCTCTTTATTGCTCTCCAGTGCCGGACGAGGGGGCAGTCTTTGATGCAATGCTGATGGACTGGCAGGTCTGACCTTACGCCTTCCTCCGCTCAAGATGTTGAGAGCAGTTCTAATAAAAATGTTGTCCCACAAGGACATGCGCATGACGCTGGTTGCTCCGTTTTGCCAGCAAGGGAATGGTTCCGGACTTGATAAGTCTTCTCGTAGACTTCCCGAGGCTTTTACCACCGAGAGTAGATCTACTCAGACAGCCTCACTTCTGAAGATTTCACGGAGGTCTATCCGCTTCAGCTAACTGCGCTCAGACCGTCGAACGTTGCCCTCAGAGCAGAGGTTTTTTCAAGGAAGGTCTCTAGAGCCATTGCTAGAGCTCGTAGACAGTCCTCCCAGCAGTTTATCAAGCTAAGTGGTCAGTCTTCAGAGAGTGGGTAGGAAGACTGGTACATCATCTTCTAAGACCACTTTAGAAGAGATCGCAGACTTCCTCCTGTATCTGGAGTGGAGAGGAAGCTGTCTTCGCCGTCGATCATCAAGGGCTACAGAGCAATGCTTTCAACAGTCTTTAGGCATAAGGGCCTGATATTTCAAATGACAAGGACTTGTCAGATCTTATCAGATCGTTTGAAACATCCAAGAATTCCAGAGAGAGATTGGTTTCTGGAATTTGGATGTGGTCTTGAAATGGCTTGTGGGGTAAGTTTGAGCCATTATCGTCTTGCTCTTTCAGAGACCTTACGAGGAAGACAATCTTCTGGTAGCTCTGGCTACAGCAAGGAGAGTCAGTGAGTTGCACGCCCTAGATAAGAGAATTGGGTTTAGGGTAAGGCAGTCTGTTCTTCATTGCTGAGTTTTTTGGCAAAGAATGAGACCAGCCTAAGCCTTGGCCGAGATCCTTTTCGATTCCTGGTCTCTCGGATTTGGTGGGACCAGATGAAGAAGAAAGACTTTTATGCCCAGTAAGAGCATTAAAGTATATTTCGAAAGGACTCAAGCAGTGAGAGGTCCTTCTCCTAATCTTTGTGTTCTGTGAGGGATCCGAGTAGGCTCTTTCGAAGAATGCTCTTTCCTTCTTTTGAGAGACCTGATTGTAGAAGCTCAACAACCAGGTAGAAGACAGCTTCAAATTCTAAAGTTAAAGCACATGAGGGAGAGCGGTTTCAACTCGTTGGCATATAGGAGGAATCTTTCCTTAGATTCAATTATTCAAGCTACATTTTGAAAATGTAGGTCAGTGTTCAAGGCCTCATTATTTGAGAGAGATTGAGACAATATATGATGGATGCAGTACGTTGGGGACCGTTTGTGGTGACTGGCACGGTGTTGTAAGGGAATAAAGGAAGTCGATCCTTCCTTTGTGATGCTTTCTTGCTTAAGGTTAGCGCGTTGTTTTCTGGGATGTCTGGGGGTACATTGTGACTAGGAGTACCTAACAGTCTTAGATTTTGGGTAATATTTTTAAGGTACAGGTTATTGGTGACACCCTTTGTTCTATGTGTTTTTTCATGTACTGCGCCCTGGGCAGGGGCATTTATTTGGTTGGTTATCATGCATAGTCCATGGTGAGCTCGACTGGCATGTAGCCCTCTAGCACTTAACCCTCAGGTCTATATACCTAGTTGGTGCTGAGCTGATAGCAGATTAAGAGGCAGTATCCATCAAATCAGCTACCTCAACAGGTAAGGAACCATCATTGTGTTTTTTATTTTCACAATTGTCTCAGACTTCTTTCATATTAGCTGCCATGGCCCACCTCCATCAAGGTGCCAATCAGCTATATATATAATTACCAGGTAAGTTATATGTACAAAAATGTATTTTTATAATAAAATGAGGTTTTGTACATACTTACCTGGTAATTATATAATCAAAGCCCACCCTCCTCCCCCCTCTCATGGGCAGGCATGGCATAAACATATGAAGAGTTTGGGTTATGGTTCCTCTCACCACCTGTAGAGGGCGGTGGGAAGGGTATCACGTGACCATTCATTAGCGCTGCCAGCGATTTTCAATTTTCTGCCGTGACGTCAGAGACTACAGCTATATATATATATAATTACCAGGTAAGTATGTACAAAACCTCATTTTATTATAAAAATACATATTTGTATTTTCAGGAAGCGGACATATCTCCTCTAGACTTTACTCCAAGCTATGACCGCTCAGAAGTTGTAGAGTTTGGTTATCCAATTGGACAGGACATTGTTCTCATTCTTTCTAAAGCACCTGCAAAAATTACCAGACCATTTCTTTTGCTTCAGATATTTTCCTTGGAGGTAATGCAACATTGAAAGTGGAGGTAATATGACAGTGTGTACAATTTTAAAGCTTTGCTTTCAAGTTTAGTCCATTTAAACACACATTATCTAGGCCTTAGGAAATCCTTTTAACCAGTTAATATGTACTTATACATAGTGCTCGAATTTCACGTGCACCATTTAGCACATCAATATAGGAAGAGCTAATGCTTTTTTAGTGGCTCTAAGTGTATACATGTGCTTCTAGCTTTGCTTTCAAGGCTAGTCCATTTAAACACGTATTATCTAGGCCTTAGGAAATCCATTTAACCATTTAACATGTACTTATACATGGGGCTTGAATTTCACGTGCACCATTTAGCACATAATTATGGAAAGAGCTAATGCTTTTTTAGTTGCTCTAAGTGTATACATGTGCTTCTAGCTTTGCTTTCAAGGCTAGTCCATTTAAACACGTAGTATCTAGGCCTTAGGAAATTAAGTGGATCAAGCCAAAAGATAACTGTGCCTTCCTTTCATACCAATATTCCTCATTTTCCTCATCTAATGCATTGCTTATTTTATAAAAATGCATAGATGAGTTTTATAAGAATGAATAGATGAGTGGAAGAGTAAATAGCAAAACTGAAGATAACTGGATAGTAATTAATATGTTTGGCAACAATCACATTTTTTTTTTTATGTTTTAAGTTTAAAAGGAAAAGTTAAGTTCAGTACTTGTGTACAGAAGGTAAAAAATGTTGTGATTAAGATAAATGGAATGAGAGAAAGCAGATACAGTAATGAGAAATAGATGAACATAATCTTGCATTTGAATGATCATGCATTTGTAGAACAATTGCCACATTATATATTTTTTACTTTTTTGCTGACAGTCATTGTACATTAAATGTCTCCTGAGCAAGCTCTTAGCTGACTTCTGGGGCTTCTCAAGTTGTTTAGAGTAAGTAATTATTAAAAGGTTAATAAGCATGACCTGTGTAATGGGCAAGCATATAGTTCTGAGGCAAAAACAAATGTCTAAAAAAAATTAGAATCCTGTATTATTCAAGGATATGAGGTGTTTTATAATAAAGACAGTATAATTTATAATATATTATTAAATGTTTTTATTTCTCATATTTCAGTATTTTTGTTAATATCTGCATGTTAAATGCTGGATACATCCTCTGACATGTGTTTATCTTTTCTGAATTTCTTTTTGTTGAGTTTAGTTGTATATGTATGTTATAGCCTATCAGTATTGTTGATGTTTAAAAAAAATACAGTACTGTATGTACTTTGGTATGTGAGAATCAAAGTATAGGCTAATGTTTTTTTTACATGAAACAAACACTACACTCGCTGAAATGCTTAGAAAATCTTGGCTCAAAATTTCTTGTGAGAATGATTAAATGAAGATTTTTAAGGATGAAAAACCTGTATAATATTAATGATTATTTTTTGTTAATGTACAGAAACTAGTTTGTAACTTAACCATATGTTTACAAAGATGTGTTTCTGTCCCTGACTAGTGTCCAGAGAATTATATATATTATGGCACCTTGTAAATATTAGATTATGTACACATTGATAACAAGTGTAACATTTTGAATTATTTATTTTAATAATAGATGTTTGATATGGGATAAGATTTTATGCTATATAAAATGGCTGTTATACATTGTATGCCACATTGATTTTGGTCAGAATTTAGAACAAGTTAGAGAAATTCTGTTCATATTTCCAAACTTACAATTTATATTAGAGTATAAAAGCACAAAAATTTATTGACTTAGTACAAATTTTAATAAGATTAGTAGAAATATATTGCATATTCTACACTTAGCAGTGCAGGTTCAGGTATCAGAGGCATTTCGACCTAACTTAATATGGCAGACGGAAGAAAAGTGCCTGACTGGCAGATTCAGTACTGAAATTTTCAAAATAAGAGACGTTGCACTGTATATTGTTATTTATCTTATTCCAAGGTTTGGGCGTGCATCATTGGCTCTGCATTGGTATTGGGTATAGCTTTAGAGATTATAGTAAAAATTGAGTCTACAATGAATCACAAGTCCAGCTTGAAAACTTCGTCCATGAAACAGGTTGAAAATTCTCTGAAGATTTTTGTGTATCAGGGTAAGTTTTTATAATTTAGTGTTCTAAAACAGGTTTCGAATTAGAAAATTCCAAAATTAATTGATATAAGTATTGAAGTTACATGTAATGTTTAGATACGGTAATGGAAGAGATGAAAATCTTTGTGAATGATAATGATTAGCTCATTATAGAAAGTTTAATATATCCTAAACAGAACTTGAAATAGCTTCAAATTATATGTCAGTCACAGTCTAGATTAACTGTAACTTTTCAGGTAGTGATTACTGGCCACTTGGAGTTGGAGGCCGTTTAGCTTCAGTCTGTGGGTTTTTAGTGGCTCTGGTTGTGGGTTCCCTGTATACAGGATCAATCACTGCTTTCTTTGCCATACCATTCAGGTAGGTAATGTGGAAAAACATGTGTTTGAAAAGTGTTGGATACCATACAAAGCTATATGAAAATTAAAAGGAGCCAGTAGTATAACAGACCTGAAGATCAAAATTCCATAAATCAGCCCAGGTTCTCTCTAAGAGGTTTTCAACTCATTTTGGGTAATCGATCTTCACTTTGCTGACCTTATGTTATAAATGTTGTGAAACTTATAAAGGATTATTTTTTAACAGTCAATGTTTGGTAGACCCACCATCTTGCATCCTCCCCTGCTCTTTTTTTTTTTTTTTTTTTTTGCATCCTATCGAAGATTTTTTTGATATGGTTGTGAATGCTATTTCTAGTTTTGTATTTCTTTCATTACAGATTTATTTTAGAGGTTTTTGTGCCTCCATTAAATGTTAAACTTATATTTGTTCCTACACGTATACAAACCTTTGGTCTTTACACATGGGATTTACTTCCAGCGCAAGATGGTTATTGGTAGTTGGCTGCTGACAGCAGGGGAGGAACCTTGCCATCCAGTCGGTAGGCATCCACTTTTTCTTTTGGCCACAGTTTTAGACAGACATGTCTCTTCTGCTGCCTGCCGTTTGACTTAATTCTTCATTTTCTTTTCATTTTTTAGTATACATGAGATATTTTGCTTATTTTGGAAATACTGCAACCTTACAGTATGTCTCCTCTTTTTACATTTTGTTTTATTTGCTCCTTCTTGCTGCATAGTTGTTATCTTGTTTTAGCCTATATGAGCATTTCTCTTTAAAATTCTCTCCAAGTTGTTTTGCCCTTTGATATAACACAAGCTTAACTCTTGTCATAGCCTTGGTTTTTGTTCTTTTATTCTGTTATATCTTTTCTATTATGCATCCAAGGAGATGGAGGGATCTCTTGTCTCCAACTGTTTCAATTTTTACACACCCTCTCAACCTCGTTTTATCGAACATCCTTGTTCTGCATCTTTTCTCTGTTTGTTCTGAAACAAGCAGAGGTTTTATTTTGTCTACACTATTACTTGCAATGTTGTAATATTTTAGTCTTTCAGATGTTGTTTAGATTGAGAGGAGTGAGATGGAAGAGGGTTCTCTTGATGCAGTGTGGTGGTATTGTAACACATAATATGAGAACTCTTTCCTTTGAGCATGGATTCCCAGTTTTAGCAAGTTGTCTCCAAGACCAGTAGCTGTTCCTGTTCCTTTCTATGGTTCCTGTCTACAGTTCTTGCTCCATCTTTTGGAGGGAGGGTTGGGCATCTTACTCTCCCTCCTACTCCTCTTGTTCCTGTTTTGGAGGATGAGAAGTCCCGGAGCAGCCTCTTTTTATGATTTTCATCACCGCCTTTGTTTTCTTCGTCATCGTATGCTGTATCACTGTCTCTCCGGCTTCTTCCTTCCCTAGAAGGTTACTCAGTGACCGTAAGGAAGATGACACTCCTTCAAAGAGTCAGCCTATGACCCACGTTTAGCCAGTTGACTTTGGTTTGGGTGTGTGTGTTGTTGCAGTGTGTCATAGCTTCAAGAGCTACTTCACCCCCTTCAGCATTCGATGTTGGATATGCAGTAGAAGTCGAACCGCCTCATTCTTCTTTTACTGTAGGCCATGCCCAAATTTTCCCCGGGTGTTCCTCCTTGACCGTATGTCTGCTGTCAGTGCAACTCCTGCCCAGGTCGTCTTCCTCCCCTTTCTGTTGTCCTTCAGGGCATGGACGAGCATTTCTTCAGTTCCATGGAGTTCGTAGTGTACTTGTGCTTACTCTTCATTTACTCTTCCCTGCAAGTTTCCTTTCAGGAACAGTTTCTGGTTACCGTTTTCAGCAGTGTCACCGCAGTTTTTCTGACATATTAGCCAAATATCTGCTCTCCAAGGAAGGCAGATGAGCAGGGCGGCTACGCATTTGCATGCCCATGTCTTTGCTTCAAGCTATATGACCGAGGACGAAAGAGAAGGGCCTGAGTAGGCAGAAGTAAGCTTTGCCTTTGACACTATGTTGCATGACCATGACATTTTGACTTTGCTACAGTTTGCTGAACGTCTTTAGCCAAAGTCACTCGCCAAGGAAGAGGTGCGGCCGCGCAAATGTTGCACGACTGTGGCCTTTCTACAAATATTACACGACTGACAAACTACTGTTCTTGCTTGTTTTCGCTGATTTTATCTCCTCCTTAGGCTCTCCCCTGTCTATGACCATAGGCTTGTAGCCTCTTAATTAGCTGAGTGACTGTCAAGTACAGGTACATCCCCATTTACGATGGATTCATTTTACGATAGATCGAGTTTGTGATGGGGTTAGCAGTTCCAATGGTATCAAAGTTATGATGTGACACCGATATGACAGTATTTTGAAAATATTTTAAAATTTTGCGCGCAACGGACGCAGGCAGCAGTGTACTATCAGGCAAAGCTGCATGGTAACATATGTTGGCCCGAGGCCAGGATAAGTCTGTTCTCGCCAGATCTGACCTCACCAAGGCTTCTGTCTACAGTTAAACGGTCATGTTCATGTGCAATTTTTGTGCGCTTGTTCACAGATAAACTTTGTGTAAAACTCAAATTAGTGTATACTGTATCGGCATGTTCAAGCAATGCCCAAGTGAGTCTCCTGCTGGTAAAAGCAAGAAGAGGCATTCCATTACTTTTTGAGCAGAAAATGAAAATTATCAGGCCAAAGCATAAAGTTGAGGAAAAAGGCAGTCATGCTGCTTTGTCATCCTCCTCCTTCCGATTTAGTTACATCACCGCACGCCAACAGTCTGACACCGTTCAAGTACGCTGACAACGGACTTAATCTTGGCGAGTACGGTACACATCTGATTCTTGTTTGTATTATTCAGTTTCTCTGTTTGTACTGAATTATCATAAGTCAATCAGTATTGAACCTTCAAAATTGGCTGATATTAATAGGTATACTGTATATGTAGAGTATAGTGCTGTATAGTGTAGGCTAGGCTATCATATATGTATAGATTGTACCCTGTACTGTACATAGAGTATCCTGTTTGTACTGAATTATCATTAGTCAGTCTGCATTGAACCTCCAGAATTAGCTGATATTAATTGGCAGTTATACTGTTTGTATAGAGTATAGTACTGTACAGTGTAGGCTAGGCTACCGTATATGTATATATGTATAGATTGTACTCTGTACTGCACATACAGTACCCTAGTGTAGGCCAAGCTAATTTCAAGATACATTAATTTCATGAAACGATGGGGTTTTTGTAACCTAACCCATCGTAAATGGAACAGTACCTGTATGTGGAGGCTTCTTCATCCCTGCACATTCTCGATCAGGAATGTTGCCATGGCATAGCATGCCTGGGTCCAAGTCCCCCAACCACGTTCTCGTAGTGGATGGATCGCTCTTCACAGAATATTTACTGCCACCACGATTGTATCGACAGTTGGCTGACATCTGTGGGAAGTCTGTTACAGCCCCTCCCCCCGCATTCACTTTGTTGTGAACAAGATCATCAACATCTCCATGGCACTTTGGGGTGGCGCCTCGGTTATTCGTTCTCATGGAGAGCTCTCTTGCGAACAGGATCGCTCTTCTGAGAGTGTTTTTACCTCTACGGTCAGGCGAGGGTCATTGATGACACTTGCATGGACATCTGGGGCACAACTCCCTCCCACGTTTGTGCATTCTCCCCCCGCGCACATTCGTGATTTTACAGCAATCTCCTGGAGTGGTCAATGTCCATTTCCAATAACGATTACATCTGACGAATGGGATCGTTCTACCAGACTTTTAAGGGCCATCATTGCATGAGTGGTGACCTTTCATGGCCACGTTCATCCTCGGGGATTTTGACATTCTACAGGTAGGATAGGAATCTCCTGGAGCAGCCGACATCTGATAATGACTACAGTCAACCCCTGGTGCGTACCACAACCCCCGCGAATAGCTAAAATCCACAAAATACTATAGACTCCTCTAAAAATGCTTATAACTGCCTATTTTGATAGTTTGAACACCAAAGAACTCCTTTAAAAATGCTTGTACCTTGGTGTTTTAATAGTTTATCACAAGAAGTGCATTTAGTTCCAAAAATTACATGAAAATACAGGAATTTGTAAATATTTCTCTCTGAAAAATACTGTGAATAGGCGAATTTTCTACTAATAATATCTGTATATATTCCACAGAGAAATTCACGAATAGGTGAAGTCGCGAATCCGGAACCGCGAATAGGCGGTGGTCTGCCGTATATCCGATGAACGGGATCATTCTACTAGCTCCCCTTGGGGACATGTGGCATCTCCCTTAAGGTGTATAGCTGCAAAAGAGGTGTGTGTGTGGGACTGGCCTTCTGCCATTCTCTTTTTACCCTTTTTCTCCCAGTGGGCAGAGGTACGGTTAGCAAGAAGTCACATGCTGGACAGGCAAGCATGCAGGTGTTATAGGTGACTAAGTATCCTATCTATAATCTAGTTCAGTTGGATTAATAGATGCAAGTCCTACCCTCTCTCTAGCAAGGAGAGAGAGGAACTGACAATGAACAAACCCGTTGGTTATCTTCAGGTTTATCGTCCGCGACAACATGGGGTCATCCAAGCATCCAAGCTTTTCTTTGAATCAGTGGTGCTACATCCCATTAATTCGAAAGGCCTAGAAGTTGGGCAGTTGAACACTTCACATGTTCAACAGATCAGAGATATGGATCTCCTTCCTTTGCTCTTACACGACCAGGAAGAGGGACCGCAGGTGAGGCAAACTACCTGTCAGAGATTTGCTCAGAATCCTCCCACCAAGAAGTAAGTCTCCCATATGTAAAGACCGAAAGTTTGTATATGTTTAGGAATAAATGACAAATTTTTTTTAAGTAATTTGTATTTTTCCTAACATACAAACCTGAGGTCTTTACATAAATGGCCCACCTCCAACCACCCCTCATTCTGCTACCTGGGCCAAAAGGTAAAGTGAATGCGCACTGACTTGATGGCAGGGCTTCCTCCCCAGTAACCGCCTTGTTTTAAGTTAAACAGCCAGTTCCAGCTTGTGCTGACAGCACATCCCATATGTAAAGACCTCAGGTTTGTATGTTAGGAGAAATAAAAATTACTTTAAAAATTTGTCATTTTAGTTTTGTTATGTAGCACATTTCCCTCTTTGGCATACATTTCCTTAGTACTGTATGTATGTTCGCACTGAGGTAATTGCATGATTTGCTTCCCTCATATATGTGCATTACAAATACTGTACAATACAAACCATTAGCAGTCTAGCCTTCTGGGCTTTTACTATAGATTAAAACTAATGTTTTTAACTTTTTTGTTTTCCCAAATGGAAGAGAAACTGAGGTTGTCCTGTAGTCAGGTGCTTATTGCATGTGCTTCATTGTATGCACTGACCACAGTATGTCTACCAGCCATTTACTTTTGTTTTACCCTCCATGTTCCTTTTGCATTTGTTTTACCCTCCACATTCCATGGATAGTAATGCTCAGAAGTGATGCTACATGACTGCATAGGATTTTGTTGAAAATTCACAAAATGGCAACTAATATGTTGCATATTTCTCTCTCATTTCAATGCAAACACACGATTATTTCATAAAATAAGCCCATAATATGTTTCATAAAAGTAAAATCTGTCATATACATAACTGTAGAAAATATTACTTGAAGCCAAATTTTGGAAAAACAGTGACGAAACGTTTCCAGATCTTTCGGTTTTCCAGCACCGATGTGTTCAACAAAGAAAAGTCTTCATCAAACCTGGATTCAAATATTAAAGTAAAAAGATTTTTTCAAAGCTTTTTCATATTGCTTGCCTTGCAACCATAAACTTCTAATTACTGAAGTTCTATTTAGTTATTTTTACCCCCTGAAAAAAAGATAAAGAAAATAAATATGATAGTGTTACTGTAGCTAAAATGCACCCACTGATATCAATGGGTGGGCGTGGCCTGTGTGACACAACCATTTGATTGTCAGCAGCATGAATCACATGAAACATAGGTCTACAATGTGTAGACAATAATTTTGAAAGTATTTATTTTATATTATCAGAATTTTAGTATCATTAAAGATTAAATTATTTGTCATACAGTATTTCTTAACCACTTCAAAAATAATGGTTTACTATTAAATATTCCGTATGCTGTTACATTTTTGTTGAGGTCATAATTTTGTTCCTAGGCCTAGGCTTGTTAGTTATCTTTACTTGCTAAAAATTCATTAAACTTAAGAATCACCTTTCTATATTAACAGTTTCTCACCAGAAAGGATATGAAGTTATCTATACATTCTTGGACATCAAGTTAGCTTATAAATAAATCTATTATACACCAAAAGCAAACAGAAGGACTTTAAATATAATAACATTCCTTGTCAGTTAGAAAAAAGTACTGTATTGCATAATCCTTTTGTGTTATTACTAATAAATATTTACATTAATAGCTATCTTCTCGATATAATTTAAAGAATCACCATCTTTTATTCTTCAGATAACAGGTAATATCTAAAAGTAAATCCTGTAGTAAATGAAATTACATGAAAGGCCTATAAATAATTTTGCAACATAGTTTGAACTTAGCCTAAAACTTCAAAATTCAAAGAAAACTTTGAATTTTGGACTTCAAGTTAGCTTATGAATGAATCACTTTTACACCAAAAGCAAACAGAAGGACTTTAAAGCAAATAACATTCTTCTTCAGAAATAAAAGTATTTATCAAAAAGTAAATCCTTTAGTAAATGAAATTACATGCAAGAAACCTCAGATTATTTTTATTAGTCCTGTAAATGATTTCATAACATAGAGTTTGAACATAGCCTAAAACTTCAAAATTCAAAGAAAACTTTTGATCGAGACGGGCGTTATAAATCCCTTTAATTATTAAACTAAAGGGAAATAAGGAGCCTCAATCGCCTCAACTAAAAACGAAATACTGGTACTCAACTTAGGTGACGAAAGACCTTGTGAGGAAGCCATAATGATGCAAAAAGGCACAAGATTAAAAAGCACAACGAAAAACGTGTGACCGTAGGTGCTTGCTGAAATGGAATCGGCTAGCAGTGTTTTGTGTGCTGTCCGAGTGGTGCATGGGTTTGTAACAGCACCTCCCTGTGGGACTTTTGACTTTGGGATCTCTATAGGATAAGGTTCCGTGTTTTGTAGTTCACCCTTTTCCATACACGACTCCATCTGATGGAGCTCGCTCTGGGGTAGTAACTCAGCATTTCATTTAGCTTTCTCTGGTATCTAGCAACGGAATTACCTAGAAATAAGTGCTGAATGGACTTTTTCACCGGGTGACACGGTCCCCTCTCCAGAAATAGATTTTTCCTTCGTCAAAATCCCTTTTGCAATTCATATCCCTATTTTGACAATTTTGTTATGACTGTTAAGCTTTTTAGGTCTACTATATGTTGTAGAGGTAGCTATGAGGACCACTTCGAGTAGCAAGTTAAGCGTGCTGTCATTGACGAGACTGGTAACCGTATCCCACGTCTCTTGGAGCTAAGCAGTGTAAAAAAAAAGTTGTTCACGTCATAGTTTACAAATTACACCAGTGCATAAAAGAGATCATATTCATATACCCATGAGGAAAATAATGTTAGTGGTGAATTAGCAAGTTTATCAACATGTATGACTTGGAAAATAAAAAAAAAAAAGTTTAACACTACTTGGCAACCATTACACTTAGTTTTAGATATTGGATGATATAGACGATAAGAAAAGAAGCATGTTGTGTCACTTAGGAGTATGGCTATACCTTGCCATTTGTTGGGGCTGTACAAAACTAATTGCTGTACCATATTTTCCCAGCATCAAAGAAGCTTTTTTTTTTCCAAAAAAATTAGTCTCAGAAATTTACTTTGTATCATAGAGGCTGAAGATTGTTTTTCATTGGCCTATCCTAACTCCAGAGGAAGGTTATCTTTGCTATAGTCTGTCAAATACTCCAAGATCATGGGGGTGTGAAAAAGCTGTTCCTGTGATGACAAACATGTCATTGTTATGATAAAAGTATGGGATTAGTGGAGCCTGCTCATGTAAAAGTTTTCTAAATTATTGCCATGAATTTTAAAACTGACATTAAAAACACATTTGACTTCAGATATTATCACTTGAAAACTAATTTTTTCATGAAAGCAAAGATGTGGCAGTATTTTTGACCCGCACTGCCAACTTCAGTTTCTGTAACACATGGTTGGCGTAGGTTATTTAAAGGATCAGTAGTCACTTTAAAGATTATGGGCTACTTTTTAAGCAAGACCCTGTGCTAGCATACTGCTGACTTAATCTAAAACAACGACAAACTTTACTGGTTTAAGCTTAAACCAGCCATCATCATAAAGAACTATCGCACTCGAGCTGATATTGTAATAGGACAGATTGGGCAGCCATAGCAGAAACAATAAGAGTGATTGACTGACTGTAGAGAGTAATCAGAATTCATATAAATGACCTCTGGAATTAAAATAGTAAATGGACATTTTCTAATCTTGCATACCTTGGTGATTTGACAAATGTCCCATTTTTTTCTTTTAATTGTTGCCATAATTGTGTAGAGGATTGTTGATAGAGATGTTTGATATGTGCTTAATATTTCCACAATATTTTCCTTCTTTTCTAAACTTTCCAGAGCAACTTGTATATGTATTGGATTTATTATTACTGGCTATATATTACTGCTATATATTTGGCAAGTCAACTTCTTGTAAAGGTTGTGACTTATCAATTTTGTGAAACTTATGCTTTGATTTTTTAATCGTGTAGACTATATGTATGTGTATGCACACCATTAAAGTAAACTCCTCCTCCTCCTCCTCCTCCTCCTCCTCCTCCTCCTCCTCCTCCTCCTCCTCCTCCTCTCCTCCTCCTCCTCCTCCTCCTCCTCCTCCTCCTCCTCCTCCTCCTCCTCCTCCTCCTCCTCCTCCTCCTCCTCCTCCTCCTCCTCCTCCTCCTCCTCCTCCTCCTCCTCCTCCTCCTCCTCCTCCTCCTCCTCCTCCTCCTCCTCCTCCTCCTCCTCCTCCTCCTCCTCCTCCTCCTCCTCCTCCTCCTCCTCCTCCTCCTCCTCCTCCTCCTCCTCCTCAAAGTTTTAAAAGAATTTTTGTGATATGTTTAAAAATGAACAAAAAATGTTTATAGTCTTTTATTTATTGTAAGCCTAAGTAGATAGAACTACTGCACTGTAGGTGGCTATGTTCCAGGTAAACTGTATATATTGTACATACTTTTAAAAGCAGTCAGTTTTGTAGATACAGTATGTGAAATTGAATGATAAGGAAATTAACACTGAATTGATTGATAATTACAAAAATACTTATTAGGACAGACAATTATTAGGTCTTTTTTTCCTATCTTGGGGTACATTTTACATGTGTGATTTTCTATGATTAAATTTAATCCCTTGGTGATTTCTGTCCCATAGGGGGTTATTGCCATCAGTGTGCCTCATGCAGTGAACTGTAGGCATTTATACTTAAGGTTCTTTGCAGTGTCTCTTTGACCTTTAGCTGCAACCCCTTTCATTCCTTTTACTGTACCTCCATTCATAATCACTTTCTTCCGTCTTACTTTCCACCCTCTCCTAATAATTGACTTATACTGCAATTGCAATTTTTCTCCTGTTACACCTTTCAAACCTTTTTACTGTCAATTTCAGTTTCAGCGCTCAGTGACTTCATTGGTCCTAGCTCTTGGCCTTGGGCCTAAATTCTGTATCATATTCCTAGTGATTTCTGTGTGTTTACTGGTAAATGGTTTAAGATTTACAGTTAGATTTACATTTTTGATTTTACTAAATGTGATGCATTACTGTACATTAATTCAAAGGTGACCAGTGTACAGTAGTTAAAATCAATTTTAGGCTAATTCACTTTGTCATATTATGAAAAAATTTATATATTTTTTTCTGATTGCAGATCTAAGCCTATTGATTCTGTTGATGACTTGTTGCACAGCAATGTACGACTAGCTATCAGAAGCAAAACAAACACATATTCAACCATGGTGGTAAGAAGTATTATTAATGTTGATAAAATCACATTAGAATAGTATTTTATGTTTAGAGAAGCTGGTTTTTCAGCTACACATAGGAGATGTATGATATTCTCTGTCCATATATATAGTAACATTATCTCTGTAAATGATAGTAAGATGTGAATGAAGAGGTCAGGAATAGTCAAATGCCTTTTATTATAGTGACAGTGCTGTACTTTCCCCAGTCTGCTCAAATAAATGGTGTGAATTTTCAAAAGGGTAAACTAACATTGATATGTATACAACAAATAAAAATGAATTAGCCTTTCATTTGGTCTGCAACACTTCCAGAGCAGAGAATGCTATGATAACACTGTTAACAGCATAGCACACTGAGAAGTGGGTATACAGCATGGAGGGGGAGTTACTGGGGTAATCATGTTTGGAAGGGATGGCTGGGAAAGCAGATTGGGGAAGGCTGGGAGATCACTTGTGTGCTTGGCAGTTTTCATGGCTGTTATTGGCTCAAAAGCAATGACATCTTACAGTATGATATTGTTTATTGCCTCTGAGTGGCAGATGGAGATGTGTCATGACTACAACATAGAAGTTTCTTCCTCTTTCAGTATTGGCTGCCTGCGAAGACACCAACACGCTAGTTCTGAGGCACGCTCTGCTACTTTGCCCAGTTGTGTGTCATTTCTCAGTAGTTGCATAGTAAACAATTGTTGTGTGGTAACTTGTGTTGTATTCTGATTTAGTGGCTTTTTTGGGTGTCCCTGCAATATTGCAAATGCTTTTTTATCTGTTTGTGGTGCTGTTCTTCTGGATATGGCCCCACCACCTCCAAAGGGGCCCAGGAAGGTACTGATCCTCCAGAAGCTGGATCAAGGCCAGCTTACCTATGGCCCCGATCATTGGGTCTTTGCAGGGTCCCTTCGGCCCCTAGCTGCAACCTCTTTCGTTCCTTTTACTGCACCTCCGTTCATATTCTCTTTCTTCCATCTGACTTTCCACCCTCTTTAACATCTGTGTCCTAGTGCAACTGTGAGGTTTTCCTCCTGTTACACCTTTGAAACCTTCTTACTGTCACTTTCCATTTCAGCACTGAATGACCTCATAGGTCCCAGTGCTTGGCCTTAGGCCTAAATTCTATGTTCTACTCAACTGATGTTCGACAGTGAAATAACTGCTCCAGTTTCTGCTGGTGAGGAGGAGCAAGCTCCTCAAGACAACAACATTGATGATTCTGATGCTCTGCAACCCCAAACTATAAGGAGTCAGGATGATCTTGGACAACTACATTGAGCTGATGAAGAATCCTCACATTACTGCAGCTGTATTTTAGACCCTTTGTTTCAGCAGAAGAGGCATAAGTTATTTCATAGCTAGTAATTGCAAATTGCCATTCTTTTTTAACAAAAAGAACAAGTTCTTCAGACCCCCACCATCAGGCATCCAAGCCTTTCGCCGTCCACTTTTGTGGTAACTTGGTCATTCAGCTCAGAAACACAAGTAAAACACTTGGCCAAGTGTTGTTGACCTGCTAGAATCTTCCAGCCAGACTGTAAATTGAAAACTTTAGGCAAAAAGCAGTTGTCTACCTTATTTTCCCGTATTTGTAACAAACTCGATAAATACACTTAAAAAAAAGCAAACCCCCTTCTTTTTCTGCTGTACACAACTTGCAGTATGGTAAGCTACATGATTTTTTGAATTTTCCCCAAACACTGTAAAATACTGTATGCAAAAAAAGTAAACTGCTTTTTTTCTCTTATGCAACATGCAATACAATAGGTTACACAATCAGTATTTATAATTCCCCCCCCATACCTCAGACACAAACACACACAAAAAACAAATCTACAAATATAAAAGTCCTATGTCTCTGTCACTAACCTGTGTGCGCTGCCCTTGGTGCTTCTTATGGTGGCCAGACATTTTAAAAACTTTTAAAAATCCACCTCCTCCCCCTCCACCAGTTTGACTTTCTCTTTGAGACTGGCATCATCTTCCTGTGCCTCTTTGATGTCTAGAGGGTCCTGGTCATTGAGAGGCAGCAAATAGACATCAGATTCCTCACTGGATGACCCTGGCACATCAACATCAACAAAGGAAATTTCTGTCAACTAAAGTTCCTCTGTTTCTTCAGAAGCATCCAAAGCTTTGCCAGGAGTCTTCTCATTAGAAAGCTTATGTTGAATCTTACATCGAAACAGCCAGTCTTTGGACACTTTAAAGCCTGCAACCTTATGCAAGCCTGAGAACTTAGTACCTACAGTCTGTAACTCAGCGCCACATATGTTCACACCAGCAGCCCTCTGTTGATGAAACCACATCAAGGTCAACTTGTCAGTGTCCTCATAATGGCCATTTGCCATGACTGTGCAGGCTTGACTCCTGGCTGTCTTCATACTGAAGTCTGTCGCATTCTACCTCAGCTTGTCCTGGGAAGCCTTGATACCATGCAAGGTTGACTGGGCAGTGCCGTAATCCTCCGCAGTACTTGACCTAGACCAGTCTTGCTTCTTTCTCCCAACAATTTCAAGTTTCTATTGAAGGGTAAACACCTTCTTAACCCTCTTATGACATGGTAGGGTCATACACACATTCCACAACACCACACACAACACAAGCAGGACCTGCAGTGCTGCAGGCACAGCAATGAAAGCCACATGCTAGGGA
This sequence comes from Macrobrachium rosenbergii, assembly GCF_040412425.1. NCBI lineage: Eukaryota > Metazoa > Arthropoda > Malacostraca > Decapoda > Palaemonidae > Macrobrachium > Macrobrachium rosenbergii. The sequence continues at coordinate 65,216,873 of NC_089795.1, forward strand.
AATAGCATCATGAAAGCAATCTGCTCACGAACAGTTCAGACAGGCAACTAATCAAGCATGACTGTACAAAGAAAGAAAATGCTCTTTGTTACGGAGTGCACTGATATTTTCTGGATTAAGCCAATTGGCTTAAGATATGTTAATGATTCTATGTCTATCAGCCATTAAAAGTAGAATTACAGTGATGTACAGTATACAACTCCCCTAATAGCGAGGAAGTTTACAAAAAATAAGTGCTTGGCCACCTCCTTACCTACCATACACTGTTGAACTGATGACATATCCATATCAACCAGTAGAAAGCAAAAACAAAGTGATGTTTCATGATGTGCTAAGTGATGTCATGCATTTAAGCCAGTAACAAACACAAGCTCACTCCCCCTATCTCTTTCACTTTGTGCATATTTCTTAACGCAGTATCACATCCCCCCCCGCCTTTTTTTCTGCCCAATTTACTGTACAAATACCTTTCATTACAAGTTTAGTTGACTCCAAGTATGGTTATCACACGTATCATAACAGTACAGAAGAGAATATTTTATCACTGTTGATATTCCATCTCTGATTACATAAAAATATTTAATATGTGAATTTGTAGATGATGGCAAAATGTGCTTTTATAACATTTCTTAATGTCATCACCCAAAGTGAAGGAGTGTATGTGTACATATGTACCCTACACACGCAAGAGGATAACGAAGGCATTTATCTTTTGGACTGTATAAATAAAAAATTAGAAAATACAGTAAAAATGAAAATGAGAATAGTGTAAAATAAAATAAAGTGTGTGTTATAGGCTTCAACATTAGTGATATCTCTCTCTCTCTCTCTCTCTCTCTCTCTCTCTCTCTCTCTCTCTCTCTTCTTTTTTTTACTTTCTTACAGTACAGTACTGTACATATCTTTTAGTAAAATGTGGGAGAAGCATAAACATAATAACATAAACAAAAAAGCTCTAGCCAAGTCAGATGCCTGCCTACCTCTATCCACCCATCCCACTCTGCATTCCCACTTCCCTGCTCCAGCCACCTTCCTAAGCAACCCATTCTGTGAGGGAGTTCCTGTTCACAGCCTTACTGCCCCCTTCTCTTCCAGGTCACCCATTTGACACCCCCCCCCCAACCCCTTTCTTAATCTGCATATGAGTGTAAGCTGTGTTACCAACATTCCCTTAGACCACGCAGCATTGCCAACCACTGGAGAATTGTTTTTCAAATTACTTGAAATTTACACATATACCATATATGCCGGCGTTTAAGGTGACTTAGAGATAAGACGACCCCCCATTTTTCATGTAAAAATGTAGGTTTAGAGGTATGTTTACTGTATAAGATGACCCCCAATTTATTAAAGTAAATAACACTGTTAGCTGATGCAAGTTAGTTGGTACATAAATAAAATCAGTAATTATTGGAATTATACAAAAAATGTGTAAAATCAGTATCTTCAAGATTATAAAATGTTTGGCAAAGCTCACCATTATGAAAAAAATACTTTTGTACTCCTTTAGGAAAAATATATGGTAAATATAACAACAAATGCTCGACACCTATGATGTTGCTATCGGTGGAGTAATACCTGTTGGAAGTAGATCCACATGAGTGTATTCCCCTAAAATTGGAAATAACCCCGATATTAAGAATAACTGGGGAACTCTCGATAAAATTCTGCCAAGGAAATATTGGCCTTTAATAAACACAAGGCTTGTAAGTCAAGCACGACTGGGAACTATGAACATGGCTATGTTTAGTAAACAAGAAAGTTAGACTACAGTACCCCGATTTACCCTTTTGGTAACTTCAAATTATCTATCAACGTTAAAAGGCCATTGTATAATAAAGTGTCAATACAGTAACAAAGTTGTCTAATATAGCTTTATAATAATGGTACTCTGGATAGAGCTAGTAACAAAGTGAGAGCTCGCTCATCATAACATCTAATTACCTGTGGTAATTACTGTAATTACAGTTTTTTTGTTTACAGCTTCGATAGTTATGTCGTTAGATTCACTTGAATTACTAACAGTTTTTACCGTTATTACAGTTGTTTTGTTTACAATGTCGATAGTTGTGATGGTAGTTAACTATTGACACAACTATCGACACTTCGGGGTTAGCCTGTCATTAAAAATCTCAGCAGGATTTAAGGTTTGCTTTTTATACTTGGCGTATAGGACGACCCCCCTATTTTGGGGGAGATTTTTTTTAAGGTTAAAAGGTCGTCTTATACACAGGCATACAGGCAGTCGCCGGTTTACAATGGGGTTTCCGTTTTTACGCCTCGTCGTAAACCCAAAAATCGTCGAAAATCGTAAAAAATCATAAGAAAACCTTACTTTTAATGCTTTGGGTGCATTGAAAACGATGTAAACTGCATTTTCATTGAGTTTTTCATAAAAAAAACTCCAAATTATGATTGTTCTGCCGTTTTGGAGCCATATGTCTTCCGTTGGATCGGCGTACGACGCGTCGTAACCCCGGAACATGCGTTGTAAACCGGGAAATAATTTCTGATGAATATATTTGAAAAGCGTCGTACTTCAGAATGTTGTAAGCTGGACCTGTCGTAAACCGGGGACTGCCTTATAAGGTATATGTTTTTGGTCCATGGTCCCTGGTCTGGGTGTGTCTAATAATGTTGAGTTCCAGATAATGGATATCCAGATATTTTAGGGAATACTGTGTTATGGTACTGTGCTTTCCCATTGTATAAAGTTGTCAAGGATATTGCGACTGGATGGTGTGGAGAAATGAGTTATTCTATAAAGTTTTCAGATCACAATATGATCCTCAGCTCAGGTTTGCATGCATCTGTGAAATTGTGACAGCTTTGCCTATTTTTAAGTTTGTCCAATAGCTATTATGATATTTTGTGTGTGCTTTTATAAAAATGAAATTTTCTTGCTACTTGTTTTCTCCCCTGTTCTATTTTCTTCCCCACTTATTCGACTGTTTAAATATGGTGATATAAAAATGTATGCTGTATTGACTGTTAGCTTTCCAGAGTTTTTACCTCAGAAATTTTTTAACCACAAAATAAAAATACTGTATTAATTAATAGTAAGCATAGTAACTTTTAACCTAACTTTTGTTATGTCATTTGTTGTCTAGCATTCAAGAGATAAGAGATCTTGCCAGTAGGTAAATGTACATTATATGATATTTGCAATCGTATATTTGCAATCATTTTATTTATCTCAGTAGTAGAAATTAAGAAAGAATTTAAAATGCTTTGGTTAATTTGCAGCAAGAGGAGCTCTACACTGAAAAGTATGTATGATAAATTATATTTTTCAGCTTAATGAAAATGGAATCTTGTATAAGGGACGAGATCGAGTCAGCCTTTTCTCAGGGACTGAAATTAGTACATGGGAATTTTTCCAGATTATTGCAGATGGCACATTTGCCCTAGTTGGTAAGTCCTGAATTATTATTATTATTATTATTATTATTATTATTGTTATTATTATTATTATTATTATTATTGTTATTATTATTATTATTATTATTATTATTATTATTATTATTATTATTATTATTACAGTAATCTGTCAATTATCTGGATTATTAGAGCCAAGGTCCTGTTGGATAAGGTCAAATTAACCTATGGGAGTAAAACAGCAATGCTGTACCCTTACCCCACCTTATCAATACTGCATAAGTGTGAACACTTACTGTGCTTATAAACAAGAACTGCACACATTAAACTGAAAACTTGATGTAGAAAGGCAATTATCTAGCTTATTTTCCCTTATTTGCAACAAAATATACTGTATAAATATACTTTCCAAAAATAACTTTTTTTTTTCTCTTGTACACAACACACAATATGGTAGGATACACTGACAAACAAAAATGAGTACTGTGCACTAATTTTTTTTCATTTTGCCCAAACCCATTACCAGAGTCCCCGGTTAACGGTGATCTAGTTTCATGGGGCTTGTCTAGCGATGAAAATCGGCAATTTTTGGCGCCAAAAATTGCTTATTTCCGTTTGTTGGCGCTGATAATAGGTGTTGGCACCGATACAAACCTAACAGAGGTGCCAATAACTGAAAATCGGTGCTCTTTGGTGCCAATAAGCCCCAGAAATCGCTGAAAAGGCGCAGAAAATCACCAATTTTCGGTTATCGGCGACTTTCGGTTATCATCACACCCTCAGAACGAAAGCCCCGCCGATGACCGAGGACTGCCTGTATACAACACAGTCTTTGAAATATATTGTACACAAAAGAGCAAACACTTTTTTTTGTTTTTCCCAAACCCATTACATGTGCAACAGTCTTTGAAATACATTGTACACAAAAATAAAAGCAAACCCTTAATGTAGGAATACTTTTTCTTTGTCACTTACCTATGTGCACTGCCCTTGATATTTAAGATGGCTGGACTTTTAAAAAACTTATGAGGAGGTTTACAAGTCACCCTCTCCCTCCCTAAATCAACTTTGTCATCAAGACCATCATCATCATCATCTTCATGTGATTCCCAGGAGACATTAGTAAGTGGCTGCAGATTTGGTCACTAGCAGTTCCAAGCTGAAAGACCAAGATACTGAAGATGTGGATGCAATAGATTGGGATCTGAAGAAGTTGTTGGGGGTACTCTCACAATACAAATGACAATTGTGCTTTGCAATGATATTCCACTGAAACCCTTGAACTTTTGCAACCATGCCCAAAGCTCCGGGGCAGTTGTTAGGATCAACACTGGGGTTCTCCATGTACTTGACAGCATATTGCAGACTATCCACAAGTTCTTGTATGAAGGTGCTCATTGTGGAGCAGCCTTGTCCCCATTGTCCTCTTAGGGCTTCCCCTTCTCCGGCAGCAACTGCAGCAGCTATCTTGCTGTTTGACAAAAGTTGGAACCCGGGGTCGCCATCGTTATCATCCAGCCACTCTCATAAATCATCATCTGGATCTTGTTGCCTCCCTTTGAAAGTGGCATGGAAGCCGTTGTCTTTGAACCCCTGGAAGTCCATCAGGAACTTAGATGATGTGATGCCAGTTATAGTGAACATCAATCAATAAACTTACATAGTTTTAGTGCAGGTAGTGTTCAGGTTCTTAGTTCAGAGTACCAGCTCCTCTTCGTCTTAGGCTAGCATAGGAGGAGGTGTCCAGGAACATTCTTTCTTCGCTGTCCTTTGTGAGTTTGACTCCTTAGCCCTTTGAGATTAACTATGTGGTGCTTTTTTTCATTCCATGAGAGGGACAGCACCATCAAAGGCTCCTAGGTATTTTCTAGGGACCCTGTGGATTTTGCTCAACAGGTGTGTAGGCACCCAGCTCAGCTTGGATAGACGTGTCTTGCCTGAGTACTTTACTTAGTGTAAACCTGGTGGATGAAGGGTGATTACAGTGACTTAAAAAATTTTTTCTTCCTAATTCAGTTGTGGATCAGCATCCAGGCTGAAGTATAAGCTGGGTTGTGCTAGATACAGGTACCTTCACTTAAAGCTCCCAATCTTGGCATAGTGTTTAAGTTGTGTTTCCCTCTGCACTCCCTGTCTTCAATTCCCATAGGGATTTCATGGTTCTCAGATGTTTTTTCCTTACATTTTTGGAATACCCTCCTGTCACGTAGTGTCAGTAGGTGAGTGAGGGTATTCCCCCATTCAGCCCCTTTAAATACCAGTACATACCTTATTTCCAAGTCCAACAACTGATCCAGCCTGTACAGAAGGAAGAGTACAAATTACTTTTAAAATTGAAGTTTGTGGGCATTTCAACTGCAATTTGGGCACCATATGGTTGATGGGCATTCTGTGAACAACTTGGTATTGCATAAGCAAACAGTTTTTATATCTTTAGCAAAACTAATAATAGGCAGTTTCACAATACATGTTCTTTTAAGTATAGTTGTATATCCTTGTTTTAGATTTTAAAGATTTGTTGCAAATGGATATTAGTTAAAAGTTGAAATTATTTCATTTTTAGATGTGTATAGCTCAGCAGTTGGAAGTGCCAATTCATTTGAGAAGCGTAATGAGAAATGTAAATTCTACATTGGCAAAGAAGCTGTTAGGACCGATGCTGATGTCTTTGCTTTCATGAAGAATAGTCCAGTATTTTACCAGTTTGACAACATGTAAGTATGTGTATTATTTTTTACATCATGTACTGTACATATATAATGCAGTTCCTATCACTTCTGCATCTGTATTTATATAGAATTGGCTTTTGAAAAAGCTGTAGCAGTACCCAGGAATTTTATACTCAAGGTATGCTAGATGTAATGCCAAAATTTGGAAATTTGTTTTTCATATCAAAGCTCTAAGATAATTGGAATAGTGAGCATTTGATGCATACTCTCTCTCTGAGAGAATGCCTTGTTGAAGTTATGTGGCTTCATCGGAAAATGTATTTTATGTAAAATAATTTGATAAGTAAGAGGCCCATGAACTGGAGGAATATCTTTCCCTGCCGAGGTTTAAATATGTCTATACTGTACTAATTTTTTCTCAGTATTGCGTCAGCTTCTTTCAGATTTTATCAGTTTTCTCCCATCTTAATATCCAACCACTCCAAATTTATTTCCACTGTCTTATCATCAAGGAGAGATGCCATTTTTGAGGTTATAGTTCATTTTCAAAGACAATAGTGGGAGCTATGATGGTCTCGCCAACCACTCAATCATGTTTTCTTTACATGAAGTCAATATGTAAGTCTAGATTTAGGCTAGCTTGCATGTGTGTATGTACACACATATCATGTTCAGTAATCTGTGCACATACCGTGCCCCCCCTCTTTTTGGTACATTATTTTTATTGACATATTAAATGCAGTACAGTAAAGTAATTAGTGCAGTAATTTAGTGTTAAATGCACATATATTTTAGTAGCACATGTGTACATGTACATACATCATGTGAAAATGTGTTTGCGCACACCTTTTTTTCTCTATCTCTCTCAATAGCTGTAGGTGATCATAGAAAAATGTTCAGTTAATATGTTAGGAAGTATTTTATAGTAAGGCTGTGACAAATATACAACGTAAATTGAAAGGGAATGACAGTGACAGTGCCAAGTACGGTATTTTCAAAGGATATTTTTCATGCAGTTAGCAAACTCAGATATCAGGCAACCTTTTGCTTCTAAGGTGCTGGTTTTGAGTGATTTTACTGTGATAATAATATTTGTTATAGTTACGGTAGAACCCGGACCTCAACACTAAACTGTTCCAGAAGAAGCGTTGAGATGCAATTTACTCGAGATCTGAATTGATTTTTTCCATAAGAAATAAGTGAAAATGGATTAATCCATTCTTGACCACCAGTTATTACCCTAACTTGCCTTTTTATATAAAACATTATACATAAATTACAATTAAATAAGTTCAGAGCTAAATAACATACCGTATTAGATGTCCAATGCGGCCGTATTAGGCTACAACAAAAGTTATTACTAATAATAAAACATTAAAAAACAAGTCTAATTATTACAAGTAAGTTAATAAAATATTGAAAACAAGCCGAATTATGTCTTATCACACACTTAGGAAGATTGTTTAGATATGTCAGCAGTTTGCCTTTCAGCCACTTGCCATGAGTGGATGTAAGCAAACCATTACATCGCCCTAGTGGCCTGTCGTGATAATGTAAACATTGTTTATGTATTTGTGATAAATTTCATACAGTCTACTGGAATACTGTACATGTATTACTTTCACAGTAAGGTACACAATTCATTATTCGAAATCCTTCAGGCCAGATGTGTTTCGGTATTTGGAATTGTTCGGATTTCGGAACTGTTGGGTCAGGAGCATAATCAGACATCACTACTGCATTAAAAACATATTTTTTTCCTTTCATGTTTTTTCATAGTTATTTATTTATTATCATTTTTATTATTTATATTAATATACTATTAAATGAATATGAGATAATTAAGCTCATCAACAATAAAATAGTGGGACAGTTAAGGCCATATGTACAATAACACGTTTTTTCAACAAAAACATGTTACTTAATGTCGTCATTAGTTTGCAGTCGTAAATCTGAGGATAGTCCGGGAACAGGAGTCGCAAGTGATGACACATCATTATGACCTACTTTGTGGAATTTTTCATCCCACTATTAAAGTTAAAATTATTGTTAAATTCTTGTTTTCATGATTTATTTTACGTGGCTAAGGACCAACAGGTTACTTAGCAACGGGACCTACAGCTTATTGTAGAATCCAAACCACATTATGGTGAGAAATGAATTTCTATCACCAGAAATAAATTCCTCTAATGATGACAGTTTGATGACAGGTTTTGATGAAACCCTGTCAGGGCCAGATAGTGGGCTGGGAGGCTTTAACCAGTTTATTGGTGTTAAACGTTGACTCCTGAAACGGCCCAATGGGGTTCTCTTTTAACCTCTCTGTAACCAGCAGCTTTGACGTGGAATGGTGTATCCCTAAGGGAAGGCTCAGCCTAAAAGGATAGTCCACAAAAAGTCTTAATTACAGGGCTGTACCTAATATGGAGATGTGGTCATATGGCTGTCGCCCAAACTATTAGGAGATTTATTGGTCATGGTCACACTGTGGATGTTCAGTTATGGTGCATATCACCAGACTGATCTAGGGATATGCAACGTTAGGCAACGTGGCTCATACCAGTGTGATCTAAAGGCACACATCGCCTGAATGACTTTACTATAAGTATGTACGACATGTGGTCAACTGAAAATGTAGAATTTCAATATATTGTTATTTTATAACTCATTTGTTTTGTAGACACACCAGCATGTATGTACATGCACACACACACACACACACAGTTTTTTCAGTCCTCTACACACATAAAGGATATATATAAACATCTATCAAGAATATATATAAACATACAAAGTACAGGTACAGGCCAATATAAATTTGTATTTTCATAAAAAAGTATTTATAGTAAATTATTTAGGTCTTTGCAGTTCTTATTCATATAGAAGACATAATATCATTTTTTCGTCTCTTATAGACATGCATTACATACATGCATTAATACACACATACATATATAGACTGATATACAAATTACCCATTGCAATATGATGAAATACTTACCTCATTGTATTGATGAAAAGTTAATTTGTTTTTCCTCAAAACAGAAAGAATATTAATTTTATACTTGTACTCTAAATACTACATGATCTCATCATACTCTACCATTAGATTTTGAGGATCTATGCTCATTAATAAAATTATAGACTGTACTTGCCTTCCATATACGGCAAAACTGTAATCAGTAAACACACGCATTAGCTATGGAGGTCTATTCTGACAAGTCGTAATTTTATTAATTTTGTATCATCATTTGCCAAGATTCATTTCTTGGACCTCATTAAATCTTTTACAACGGAAAAACTCCTCCAAACCCTATTAATTTTTTCAGCAGTAAAACCAACAGTTTCTAGGTTAAAAGGGATCTTGACAAATGTTTTCTATTTTTTTTTACTGAAAGAAGGAAAGAATTTAAAAAAATATATGCCTTTTGCCAGCATATGAAGATTATTTTCAGTAATAAATAAAGTGTTTAGGTTCTATTAATTTAATTAACCACAATAATATTTTGAACCATTTTGGATTAAATTCCTTGGAAAAAGATATAATTTTTAATCTTCCATTCAGAGGACTTAACCAGCAGTCAACGTGTTAAATGCTAACTTTTCTTATTTTCAAAGGCACTATTGCCAGCAGCAGACGTGACACAGCTCAAGCAAAGTGGTCCAAGACTTGGTGCAGAAGACATAATATCTCGTCCTTGGACAAAGCTGGGACTTCCTCCTGTAGGTTTCTCCAGAGGCATCTCCTCCTCTACCACACAGGGATCTGCTCAGCTCTGTATATTGTCACAAGGGCACGTCAGACCAAGACATCTTGACCCTCATTAAATCTTTGGGTTTTCCTTGACAAAGTTCTTAAGTGGATCGAGGGACCAAATGAACCCCTCTTAATCTTCCCAGGGACCCTGCTACTTTACTGCGACAGCTAAAGGGTCAGCGAAACTTGGGCAATTTTAGGCCACAGTCTGCTCTAACTTTGGGTTTCCTTGCCAAAATGAAATACTTCAAAACCCTGGCCCTGAACTTTTGTAAAGAACTTGGAGATTTTGAAAGCTTGTCCTTTTAGATATTATCTTCACAGGACTGAGAAGATCAGAGGCCAGGCAAGCAATTTATGATATGGTGTGGTATGCATCCCCCGTGAATACGGGGGGTTACTGTAGTTAATGTAGCAGATGTATAGAGTGACAGGGGTCTCAGAGTTCTAGCTGATAATTTTAATTCTTTTCAGATCTATCAGAAGTGGACCAATTGTGGTAATAGCATTTAAACTCAAATGACATTCATAATTATATTATGAATCTAGTTGACATATTCTGTTTTGAAGTCCATGACTTGGGTTTTCATTATTTGGGACTGGTAGAGAGCTTAGACTTTCGAGTTTGTAACAAGTTTTTGGATATAGAGAGAGCTTTGATTCTGAGATGCAATTACTCAGTTGACAACTCCTGCATTTTTTTGTTCATTCTTTGTCCCCCATTTCGTGATTGAAATCGAGGTAGCATTTTGTTAGTATGTTTCAAGTTAAATATATCTTAGTTTAACCAGACCACTGAGCTGATTAACAGCTCTCCTAGGGCTGGCCCGAAGGATTAGATTTATTTTTACGTGGCTAAGAACCAATTGGTTACCAAGCAACGGGACCTACAGCTTATTGTGGAATCCGAACCACATTATAGCGAGAAATGAATTTCTATCACCAAAAACAAATTCCTCTTGTTCCTCACTGGCCGGTCTAGTATGTTTCAACTCCCATCCCACTAGATTTGTAATTTAGCCACTACCGATCATTTTGGGAGAAAATTATTGGAGGATTTAGCCATAATGGTGTCTTCTCTAACTTCTTATCAATTGGACTGCTCTTAAAGAAAAGTTGGTTTGGATGTGTAATGCTTTAACAGTACTATCAGAATGCTTGTTTGTGTGTGTTTTTTTATGACAATGCTTTATTTTTTATTTTGAAATCCTTATTTTTCACAGTATGCAGTGGCTTCGATACTTTGGCATCATTGAACACATCAAGAAAAGGTATTATTCTGCAGCTTGTGAGGTCAAGGATTCCTCAGATACTATCAAACCGATGTCTGTCATTCAGGTGAGCTGTATTGCATGCAAATATAATTTGTAATCATATTTAAGTATTTCCTCTATTGAAATCATATACTGTACTTTACCTATGAACAGAAAATTCTTTAGCTGTCACTTTGTAATGTATTGGAATTTGGAACATTTACCTAGTTGTTTTTGTTAACTGTTACTTTATGGTGTGTGTTTAAGTTTTTGTAGACGTGAATATAAATATTTTAGATTGTTATGGCAACAATCTTGTTCCATTTCCAAAAATTAGGTCAAGTTTAAGAATTTGTAGTCACAGTAAACTGAAAATATCATGCACTACACTAGAAAGGCATAGTTACTTGATTAAAATCCAGGTGTGAACAGATAGAAACATTGTAGTTTGTTGAAATTTGAATATTTATAAGTTTGAGGGTACTCTTGTTGTAAGAAACATTCATGATCCTATATGTATCCATATAAGTACATGCAAGCATTTAAAAAATGAACATATTTCTGTCTTCAACATTTGTTTGAAATTAAGCTAACCATTTCAGACTGAAAAAATATGCAATGTAATGCTTCATTGTATATAGTTATGGTTGTGTCTCCTTTGGAGGAAACAAATATAGATTTATATAGATTTTCATTCTTTAGTGGTGTATTCAATTCATTATTTATTACAGTGTTACCATAGATTGCCATTACTGATGAAAATATCATTCTTTATATTATAGGTTCAGGGCTCCTTCTACATACTTGGTATTGGACTATTGTTTGGGTTCTTCATCTTCTTGGTTGAAATCATGTGGTCAAATGTTCTGTAATATATCTGTCTGTAGTAGCATCTGAAATAACATCTGACTTGCTTACATCATCAGTAACTCTTGATCTACATACTCTATATCCATTTAGCAGGTCTTTTGTAACATGATGTATAAGTTATCTAACATTAGTCTTATAAAGATTAGTAGGCACCCCCTGGTTAATGGCGGGCTTGGTTATTGGCGATCTGGTTTTACGGCTCTTGTCTAGCTACAAAAATTGGCAATTTTCAGTGCTGAAAATAATCGACGCCGATAATTGGGTATTGGTGCCAATACTTACCTAACAGAGGCACCGATAACCAAAAATCGGTGATTTTTGGCACTTTTCTGTGCTGATAAGCCCCGAAAATCGCTAATTTTTAGTATCGGCAATTTTCGGTTATCATCACAGTGTCAGGACGGAACCCCCGCCAATAACTGGGGAATGCCTTTAATTGGCAGTATTTCAGTACTGCAGAGCTTTCTCTATTAACATGATATGATTTTTTACCCATGTTGTAGTTGTGAACTGAAATGTCAATAAATATTAACCAATGAGCTGCGTTATTGATAGTTTTGCAGCTCTAACCCAAAGGCATTGACTTCAAGATAATTTTAATTCTTGGACTCCTAGCTTTTTGCAAAGGGTAGGGGCTTCAGAAATTAGTTTCTCGAACTTAAATTAGCCAGGCCTTTTCACCTTTTAACCTATTTTTTTGCTTGATACCTAGTAGGATTGACCTTTAGGCAAGAGCCCCTGTATGGCATTGAATATGCTTATGCTCACTCCTATATTAAGAATTTGAGCAGTCAGTGTGTCTAAACAAGGCAAAAGAATTATGTAGGATTTTGCCCTTAATGCTGGGTTTGATTTTGATGTACTGATGACCTTTAAGCCACTGAAAGCAAGGAGTATATTTATGAAGTTCTCATAAGGTGGTCACCATTAGAAAAATCTAACTGCAGTAACAGAAAAACAAAAAAGGAAAGGAAAGTACCTTAGAGCTGACCCAGCTTTGATTTTTATACCATACCGTATAGTATGTGGAACAAATAATTGTTAGAGATTCCTTGTTCTTAAGCTGAGAGAAAATAACCTCCCTCAGTATTTGAGAACCCATGTTATATATCCCTCAGTATTTGAGAACCCATGTTATATGTACTAAGTTTATGTCCAACACGGGGAAATGTGTGTCAGACTGAAAAAACAAATTAAAGGTTGATTGAATCTTCTACTAAAGCTTAATTGCCTATTTTTCAAAATATCAAAGAAATACAAGGAACCAAAGTACTAGCTTTGGTATGCTTAATTATATCCAAGGGGCTTAATTTTGCCTCACTTTGAAGAGCAAGAAGAGGCTCCAGAGAAAAATTAGTACAGTACCAGAGTAATTAAAATTAAGATATAAGTGGCTTAGAAATAAATCATATCCCTAGTAAAAAAAAAACACTAAACAATAGAAATAGAAAAATTTAACTCGTGGCAAAAATAACCACAAAAAAGTCAGAATAAGAAGTACACCCATTGATATCTAAGCTAATGGAGTTCAAGCCTTTCTGTAAATTTGGGTAGACGTCCAAGAAATATTGTAGTAAAGAGGTAGGTGCGATTTGTGGATGTGAAGGTAATACCAAAAACTGGACCAACACTGTCCTTAAATACATAACTTTGGCCTTTGATGTTGTGCAAGTCAAAAAAATTTTGTTTACATACATAATAGAAAACGTATTAATAATTAAAACAAGCATAGCAGCAAAAGAAGGTAAATTGGAGTTCAAAATACAAGAGATAATTAGTCCTGGGTTTTAGTCCTTAAAAGCCAGGTATCCAAAATCTGGAGTAACAAAGGGACAATGCAAACACATTCAAAAAAACCAAAAGCATGCTGAAACCAATATTGCATGATGCCATGTCAAGTACAGTACTGTATAATAATCCACTATCCACAACTGCATGATAATGTTAAACAAATTAAAAAACCCAAAGTTAGAAATATACCACCACCAAAAGCAAATTGAAATACTGATAATGACGATAGCTATACAAATCAGTATTTCAGATCAGTAATGCTGTTCAGTATCAATACTCGTGTAACATCAAAGAAAAATAAAAGAAATTGGTCATCCTCAAGCTGGAAATAAATTAGAATACCAATTTATAGCAATTATTCCTGTAACCATATCAGTAAAGAACACTTACAGAAGAAAGGTGCATAACTGGTGAAAAAATTACCCAATTACCAGGTTTGAAGCCACAGCAGAACTCCAGCAAATACAACCCCAAGCTAAAAATCATGGCCAACACTATGGCAGGTGTGTGAACTTTATAGAACTATGCAGCTCAATGGAAAATATAACAGGAAGCATTAATTAATACAACAATGAATTTCATCAAATTCAAATAGACCACTAAGTTATGCATGTTCATAAAGCAGTTAATGGTTTACAGAGTTGCATACCCATTGTAGACAAGTTCTTTAAAATAAATTGCATTAACTCATTAAAATTGAAATTCATCAAAATGGGAAGTAAAATGCTAAAAGAAAAAAGATGAGCTGTACAAGCCATGACAAACAGAAAAAATTTGCATTTGTACATCTCCAAGATTTGTCTACTCTCTCATATGTCCACTCATTAACTACTACATCATTCAGTATGATATTAACCCTTAAATGCCTACTGGACGTATCATACATCGACTAAAATTGTCTGTTGGGTGCCAAGTGGACGTACTGTACGTCGACTACAAAAAATTTCAACCTTTGGTCAACTTTGACTCGTCCGAAATGGTTGAAAAACGCAATTGTAAGCTAAAACTCTTACATTCTAGTAATATTCAATCATTTACCTTCATTTTACAACAAATTGGAAGTCTCTAGCACAATATTTCGATTTATGGTGAATTTTTGAAAAAAATTTTCCCTTACGTCCTTGTGATAATTCGGCCCGAAAATTTCAGAAATTCTTTCGTCATTTTGTCGTAATTTTTGCACTGTTTTATATTAGCCGTTACGTAAAGTTTTATATATGAAAATGTGCGCAATTTCATCAAAATACAACAAAAAATACAACCCATGGTTGTAGCTTTTATCAGTTTGGAAATATTTTCATATAAATCTCGATAACTGCCAAAATTTCAACCTTCAGTCAACTTTGACTCGACCGAAATGGTAAAAAAACGCAATTGTAAGCTAAAACTCTTACATTCTAGTAATATTCAATCATTAACCTTCATTTGCAACAAATTGGAAGTCTCTAGCACAATATTTCGATTTATGATGAATTTTTGAAAAAACTTTTCCTTACGTCCCGCCAAAAATTCTTTCGTCACGTTGTCGTAATGTTTGCACCGTTTTATATTAGTCGTTACATAAAGTTTATATATGAAAATGTGTGCAATTTCATGTAGAATACAACAGAAAATAACTCATGGTTGTAGCTTTTATCAGTTTGGAAATATTTTCATATAAATCACGATAACTGCCAAAATTTCAACGTTCGGTCAACTTTAACTCGACCGAAATGGTCAAAAAACGCAATTGTAAACTAAAACTCTTACATTTTAGTAATATTCAATCATTTACCTTCATTTTGCAACAAATTGGAAGTCTCTAGCACAATATTTCGATTTATGATGAATTTTTAAAAAACTTTTTCCCTTACGTCCGCGCCAGAAATTCTTTCATCGCGTTGTCGTAATGTTTGCACCGTTTTATATTATTCGTTACATAAAGTTTTATATATGAAAATGTGTGCAATTTCATGTAGAATACAACAGAAAATAACTCATGGTTGTAGCTTTTATCAGTTATGAAATATTTTCATATAAATCACGATAACTGCCAAAATTTCAACCTTCGGTCAACTTTAACTCAACCGAAATGGTCAAAAAAGGCAATTGTAAGCTAAAACTCTTACATTCTAGTAATATTCAATCATTTACCTTCATTTTGCAACAAATTGGAAGTCTCTAGCACAATATTTCGATTTATGATGAATAATTGAAAAAACTTTTTCCTTATGTCCACGCCAGAAATTCTTTCATCACGTTGTCGTAATGTTTGCACCGTTTTATATTAGTCGTTACATAAAGTTTTATATATGAAAATGCATGCAATTTCATTTAGAATACAACAGAAAATAACTCATGGTTGTAGCTTTTATCAGTTTTGAAAAATTTTCATATAAATCACGATAACTGCCAAAATTTCAACCTTCGGTCAACTTTAACTCGACCAAAATGGTAAAAAAACGCAATTGTAAGCTAAAACGCTTACATTCTAGTAATATTCAATCATGTACCTTCATTTTGCAACAAACTGGAAGTCTCTAGCACAATATTTCGATTTATGGTGAATTTCTGAAAAAAACATTTTCCTTACGTCCGCGCGGTAACTCGGCCAAACATCTCAGAAATTCTTTCGTCATGTTGTCGTAATGTTTGCATCGTTTACATTAGTCGTTACATAAACTTTTATATATGAAAATGTGCGCAATTTCATGTAGAATACAACAGAAAATAATTCATGGTTGTAGCTTTTATCAGTTTTGAAATATTTTCACATAAATCTCGATAACTGCCAAAATTTCAACCTTCAGTCAACTTTAACTCGACCGAAATGGTCGAAAAACTCAATTGTAAGCTAAAACTCTTACATTCTAGTAATATACAATCATTTACCTTTATTTTGCAATAAATTGGAAGTCTCGAGCACAATATTTCGATTTATGGTGAATTTTTTGAAAAACATTTTCCTTACGTCCGCGGTAACTTTCGGCCGAACATCTCAGAAATTCTTTCATCACGTTGTCATAATGTTTGCACCGTTTTATATTAGTCGTTACGCAAACTTTTATATATGAAAATGTGTGCAATTTCATGTAGAATACAACAGAAAATAACTCATGGTTGTAGCTTTTATCAGTTTTGAAATATTTTCATATAAATTGCGATAAATAGAAAAATTTGACCTTCGGTCAACTTTAACTCGACCGAAATGGTCGAAAACTGCAATTATAGCTAAAACACTTACAGTCTAGTAATATTCAATCAATTAGCTTCATTTTTCAACAAACAGAAAGTCTCTAGCACAATATTTCGATTTATGGTGAATTTTAAAAAAACATTTTTTTATGTCCGTGCGTTATGGATTCATGTATCATATTGTGATAATATTTTCTCTGTGTTGCTTTGATTGTTTTACAATTTGTTATATACCAAAATCATCGCAATTTAGTGTACAATACAAAGAAAAAAAAATAATCCGTTAGCTTTAACCGTTTTGCTCACAGTGCGATTTGTATAAAATTATATATGAAAATTTCTTTTTGCGCTGTCATATATTTCAATATTTATATATGATAATGATATTTTTTTCATTTCTGATGGTTGCATACTAAACTTCAGGCAGTGACAAAAAAAGGAGCCTAAAATGAACTCTTAATCTTAAAAACTAAGTGTGCTGTGATTTTTTGAAAAAAAAACTTTTTTTCCGCTTCGGCGCTAGCTCCGAACGCCGCCGGCATATGAGAGACGTTTTTGTAAATAGAGGCTCAGCGTTTAAGGGTTAAAGGACTTAATAACTGAAGACACCTTGGGGATATCCAAAATCTTAAAGAACATCATCCAATTGCAATGTGTTTACAATTGAAAGATCACATTTTCCTTCAGTTGGAGATGTGCTGGCATCTTCAAATCAAGAAAGGGATCCAGGAACTGCAAAATTCATATATTAAAAGTAACCAGTAACAAAATAAAGCAATACCTCAAAATGAGTAATTCTTCCAAAATTGTTAATCTATTACCAACCAAGCAAGAATTATAACTTAAGCAACCGATAAGCTTACTTGGTAATTTACAGCAACCATTATTAACAACAGGAGAGATTTATGCACTCAGTCCAGTTTAGGACGACAATTGCTATACAGCAGATAATACAGGGTAGCATATTGAAAAATTAATATGAATAGCCTTAAACTGGTTTAATGTGAATACAGTACATGTGATGATCTATATAGCAGTGATCACTTCCAGATAATCATGTGTCAGCAAAACAGCATAACTGCACATACTCATATTCTCCATGAGTTAACAGGAATCTGTATCAGTTCGGAACTAGAGAAATTCCTCCATATCAGTACTAAAGGGAGCATATTAAAGCTTAACAAATTCATCACAGCATGTTTTACTAATGCCATGACTCAAGGTATTCTTTGTTCATTTACCACCCTTTTAAACACAAAGTCCTATGGTAATTCAACACAGCAGAATTAATAACAATCAAATTTTCATTAAGCAGACTACTAGATTCACTAAATGGGAGATACAAAAAGCTGAACAATATAAGCTAAACATTATGGTCACCATTGCTATAGTTATAGATACACTCATATCAACAAATAAGGTTTCTGGTAAATTTAGAAATGAAGCAGTAAGAGGATGAATCATATCTTAAGAGGTGATGTGTCCTGAATATATAACACTCTATAACAAAGAGAAAGTATTTTTGCTCTTTTTCAGAAATAAAGTAAAATATATTAACCACATTCACAAGATTTATGGGAATACAGTACCTACTGTATGTGTGAACTGCAAACTAATACACATATTAGGCAGTCTGCTTAGCTCCCTTTCTTTAGTGACAGGAGTAACTATATAAAATACAATGTGGAGGAAGGCAGGTGATATACCATATAAAAAGCTTTTTTGACCTGAGATGTATTTATAAATAATCATGAAATATGATCCCCAAATAAACCAGTAGAACTAGAACTCCCTCTCTTCTTGGATTATGCATAAAGTAGGCCTGTGCAGCTTTGTCCAAAAACTGTACATACCCTTGAACATAGTAGGTAACACACAACAGAACATAAAAGAAATGAAAGCTCACATTACCCAGGTTTTACCAGTAGCCCCCAATCTTTTATCAGTGGAGAATTTACTGCGTTATGTAATGAAACAGACTAATTCTGTATGCCCAGTGACAGTTCCTTTTCATCGCAGAACTGTCTACAATTTAAAGTAGGTAATCAGAAGTTTAGTATATTTGTAATGAACTAAAGTTTGTAATTTTCAGTAGCAAGGAGCATGTTACATGCCCTTCAAAATTGTCCTAAATATCCATTTGTCAAACAGATTCATTCCACAGATTCAGTGAAGCTGACATAAATATTGAAATATGTTGAGTCCCTGTACATGTAGCATTAAAGGAAATGGAGATGCTGATAAAGAAGCCAAAGCATCAATCACTATAGTAAATCAAATATTCCTTTTCCTAAAAGTGAAAACTCATGAAAACCACTATCTTTAGTAAGTGGCAAGCATTATGGAATAATGCCTCTGACACTTAACCAATTAAAATAGATTAAAGTAGCTGTTAGAGTGTTGTATTCTTCATTAAAAAAAAAAGCCTCCATGAAGTGATATTATCCTGTCTTTGAGATGGTCACACTTGTCTGACCTGTGGATGGGTATTTGATGAATAACCCTTATGATTGAATCTCAGAATGCAGAGTAAACAAAACAACACAAATAGTTGAGCCTTAGTATATTAGGTTGTTCAGTTTTCAATCAACAGCTAATGTAGAGTTTAGGAACAAATCGCTGAAAGGAATTTTGTCAGAATTTTCAAGTTTTCGTGATCCCAGTCATTAAATTTTTAAGGATTTGCAATTTAACAGATAAGATTTAAGATATTTGTTAAGAAAAGCCATTTTGCCTAGGCCTGTGAGAGTTAAAAATCATTTAGTGGTCTGGTTGAGCTGTGTACTGTAATGAATTCATAACTTTTTGCCTTTATACTTTTCAGTACAGTGTCCATTGAAAATCTTGTAAATGCAAAAGAGAAATAAAATGGAAAAATATTGTATGTCCATCTCCTTACAAAGCTTCTAATCCAACTAGGAGGAGATTTATTGCTTATCCACCTTGAGAGAGCAGTAAATGAAGGAATGCTTATTCTGCAATTCTTTAGTTGCTTATCCACATAGAGAGAACAGTAAATGAAGGCATGGTTATCAGCAGTACATTAAATTGCTTATCCACCTTGAGAGATAACAGTAAATTAAGAAATTGTTATCTGCAGTGCATTGAATTGCTTATCCACCTTGAAAGATGAAAGTAAATGAAGAAGCAGTTATCTGCAGTGTAATGAGTTGCATACCCACCGTGAGAGATGACAGTATATTAAGAAGTGGTTATCTGCAGTGCTTTGAATTTCTTATCCACCTTGAGAGATAACAGTAAATGAAGGAATGGTTATCTGCAGTGCTCTGAATTGCTTCTCCACCCTGAGAGATAATAGTAAAAGAAACGGGTATGTTCAGTGCTTTGAAATTCTTATCCACCTTTGGAGATACTGTAAATAAAGTGGGTATCTGCTGTGTTTTGAGTTGCTTATCCACCTTGAGAGATAACAGTAAATAAAAGTGCATTGAATTGCTTATCCACCTTGAGAGATATAATAGTAAATGAAGAAATGGTTGTCTGTAGTGCATTGAATTGCTTGTCCACCTTGAAAAAACACTAAATGTAGAAATGGTTATGTGCGGGGCATTGAATTGCTTATCTATCTAGAGAAATAACAGTAAATGAAGAAATGTTTATCTGCAGTGCTTTGAATTGATTATCCACCTTGAGAGAGAACAGTAAATGAAGAAATGTTATCTGCAGTGCATCGAATTGTTTATACTCCTTGGAGAGATAACAGTAACTGAAGGTACATGGAATTGCTTATCCACCTTGAAAAATAACAGTAAATGAAGAAACGGTTATCTGTAGGACATTGAATTCCTTATCCACCTTGAGAGAAGTCCCAATAAGGAAGTTTAAGATCTCTCGGGAACAGGACCGTTCAAAACTCTTGAGAAGCATAGAAATCTCCCATGAAGAAGATCGGTTAATGTCTTTCAGACGCAGAACCAAACCTTGGGCAGCCCTGTATCCCTTGATTGCTGATACGGAGGAAAATGAGGAAGTCTACTACTTGTTGAATAGTAGTTCTGATTGGAGAGATGACACCAGTGCCCTGATCCAATCTTTCACTTGGGCTAACCAGTATTCATCCACATTTCTCATTCATTCATTCATTCATTCCTTCTCGCTACATGCTTGCCAGTAGTTTTTCTCAACAACTGTACCCTGCATGCACTCTGCTACCCGTTTTTCAGTTCAACATTTGTGCGATTCACTTGTTCTCTGATCTTGCCATAATCTATTACACTTACTCCCAGATACCTGTATGAATGAATACTTAATATTGTTTCACCATCTGTAATGACTTTATTTGCTCCCCAATTCCTGTTTCCCATTAACCTTTATAACTTTGCTTCAGCTTTTATTTGCTTTCAAATTTGTAATTTTACAAACACTTGAAAAATGCCTTTTCTATATTTTGCAGTTTTTCATTCTTCTTATCAACAATCTCTTCTGCAAGTATTTACCATTCCACACTGCATTCATAAGCCATTCTAACCTTGCACCTGTATAAAATGTCCTGTCTCCAATTTGTCACATCATCCTATTCAGAAAGATGATAAATAGTCATGGAGACAAGCCACATACTAAAACACTCACCCATTTGTTTATATATTCCAACAAGCTACTTTCTTCATAAAAAATGTGAATATCCACAGATTACCTTGCATATTATTTGCATATATATCAGTTTTGTCAAGTTTCCTCTAGGTCCCTGTATGCCATATGTAGTTTTTAACCTTACTCGCAAACTTCTCATACAAATGCTTTATAACCAAAAGTTAATCTCCACTCATATTTTGGTTTAAACCCATACTGCTCCTCCCTAGTCAGTCCTGTCTTCAGTCTAACATTCTCAAGGAATAGTTTCCTCTCACTCATTTCATTAGAACTAGTCTTTTATCTACACATTGCTAAAGTTTGTTTTTATGTGAGAAAAGGGAATTGGCCAATGATAAAGGAGGAGGATAGGATTCCATACCTATTAAAACTTTTGGGAACTTGTTTAAGAGAATTGTGATAACAACTAGGTCTGGTTGTCACAGCGATGCCAAGAACACATTTGGCAATGTAATAGAATAAGTGCCAGTGTATGCTTGAATAAACCATATTTATTTTGGTTGCTGATAGAGGAGGTTAGTTACTATATATAGCAAATGGAATAACAGAAAATGATGATAAAATTAGATATGTACTGTATTAATCTTTTCAAATTTTTCAGTATTCTCATATTATTTTTAGTGTATTACAGTATAGATAACAATTATACAAGAACTTGAGCCTATAAGATTAGATGAGTAGTACTCATTAGAATGGGTACTTCATCGAACAATAAATTTAAATTATAAAATGAAGAGTACAGTACATGTACTTATATATGTTCTTTCCATTAGCAATATTATGTCTTCTAATATTAGGCAATTTGAATAACAAAAATTACACAATTCTGTGCCTCTCCATCACATTTTCTTAAGCATATTTGTATCTGATGATGATGTGCTAATCTTCTAACATTCCCTTTATTGCTCAAACCTTGTAGAAGTTAAGACAGTAAATTAAGGATAATGACAAAGATAACAGCATTTCAGACTTTTATGCCTTTGAAACTTGATCAAAAACGTTTCTGAAGTTAATGCATAAAATGAAAATTCCCATGGGTTGGGGTTAATTTTTTAGATTTAGGTTGAATGAGAATACAGTGCATTAAAATCAGATTCCCTTTTCCTGATTATAGCCATACCCCTGCATTAGACAGTCTGGTAAAAGAACACTGAAATGCCTTGTTTACACTGTGAAATGAAGGTAAAGTATCTAAGCAAATTGAATGATTTTAAGTTTTTAAAAAATTATAGGAAAATCTACTCCTGCAGAGCATCAGACTAGAAACCATTAAATTTCTGTAATTCATTACCTAATGTCAAGAAACATATATAACCTAACTTAATACTGTACTGTATGTTCTCAGACAACTGTAATCATATACTGCCTTGGTCAGTGTACAGTACAGCATATGATTTGTCTTATTATACACCTTTATATTTAGCTTGCTTTTTTTGTCTGTTTGTTTGTCTGGGTCAAATCTTGTAAATCAATTTTTGACCTGTTCCCTTCATCTGATGGACTTGAAATTTTGCATGTTACTCAATCCTGGTGACAATACAACCTTACATGATCAGTAGGTCAGCATGACCTCGAGTGACCCTACAGTGACCTCTCCCAGTATCACAGGATTTGTATGAAATGAATAACTCTATTGATTTTTCAAACCCTCTTTGGCTTGACAGGGTATTATAGAATATCACGTTCAATTTCTTTAGGTACAATCATTAATTGGTTACAGTTTCTGTCAAGACTAAAACATATAAAATAGATATAAAAAAATTTTTAATTGCTTTTATTAAAATGCACTAAAAAGTAAAAATAATATTGCAATACACTCCCTGAACACCTGAATTCGCCCTTAATCCCACTAGCCTGAACAGCCTCAATTACCAATCCCACTATTAGGAATTTTAACAGCCAGCATTACCAATGCTGTATGTAAAATCTTGTCACTGAACTACCACAACAAACAGTTGGTAACACTGACACAGGTGTGTTCCAACATGCCCACTTTCTCCAATTGCGTTTTGTTCGCACTGCTGAACGGCTGTTCCCTTTGGTATTTGGGATCTCTGGACTGGATTTACTGGATTTTCTTCTGGATTTACAACCTTCTGCTTGGATTTTTCAGCCTTTTCTGGATATTTCGTTGTGGAATGTCTTTGGACTTGGATTCACCAGTTCTTGAAACTTGATTGGTCATCATGGACAAGTCTTCCTCTTCTCCTGTCACTACCACGCCTTCGGCCTCGACTTCGTCTGCCGCTACGACTGTGGATGCTAGCACTCATCATTCATGTTCGTCCTGCAAGATACGGATGAGTACTTTGAGACATGATAGACACTCTGTTTGTCAGGCATGTAAGAAGGTTCAATGTAATGTACAAACGCGTTGTGATGAATGCTCCGATTGGATGGTAGAATAGATGGAGGATTACATTCGCCATCGCAAGTCGTTGGCTAGCAAGGGCAGCAAACGGTGGTCAGATTCTTCATTGCCTCAAGGACCTCAGGCTTCGGTTTCAGATTTAGCGAGCTCAGAGATAGTTAAACAGACAGAAGATAGGATTACAAGTAGTATGACAAATTTAGTAGCTAGTCTTTTCCAACATTTTTCAAGTAAAGATAGTAGTAGTGTTAGGATGTCTAATCTTTCTTCTTTTTCAGCTCCCCTGTCTGTTCCAGAACCAGCCCTAACGGGTGCTGAGAGTAATGGAGAACCGCAAGCCTCCGAGTGGGATTTCTATCTTGGTCATCTTCCCCCGCATTATCCGGACGTCCATAAGAGGGTTCTCCTCAGAGCTCCTTTAGCCTTAGCCAATTCCTTGTTCAGGGCTGAGGATGTGGCCAGTATGGTAAATTTCGTCGCCACCAACTCAGCTGTAGAATCACAGCAGGCTATGATAAGGGTAGCAGCCCAGGGTTCACTTTCCCCTAGAGGTGTTCGCAAGTCTTTTCCTTCCAAGAGAACATCTTCGAAGTCTCCCCCTAGAACACCCAAAAGGGTGTGTTTTGCAAACAAGGCTGCATTGGTGTCTGCTTCTAGGTCCTCGTCGTCTCGAGATTTTACCAAGTAGGAGATATGTCCCTTGTCCGTTCTGGTGGGAGGTTGTCTCGCTCCGTTCTGGCAAGTCTGGAAGGAGTTGGGGGGGGGGCAGAGGATTGGGTTGTAGAGGTCCTGAGGATGGGGTATTGAATTCCTTTCCATTCCCTACCCCCTCTATCCTCCTCCCATGTCAACCTTCAAGCCCTTCGTTGGCTGAGTCGGTTGAGCTTCACACTGTCACTCGATAGGCCGGAGTTCAATTCCCGTGGCCAGCTGATGAAGAGTTAGAGGAATTTATTTCTGGTGATAGAAATTCAGTTCTCGCTATACTGTGGTTCGGATTCCACAATAAGCTGTAGGTCCCGTTGCTAAGTAACCAATTGGTTCTTAGCCACGTAAAATAAGTCTAATCCTTCGGGCCAGCCCTAGGAGAGCTGTTAATCAGCTCAGTGGTCTGGTAAAAGTAAGGTATACTTAACTTTTTTTAACCTGTCAACCTTCCGAGTTATTCCCCGTCTTCCGTCAGGGGGATGGCTCTAGAGAAGGAGATTCGGGCCATGTTGGAGAAGGGTGCATTAGAACCAGCTCCTCCCTCTCCAGGATTTTACAGCAGAATCTTTGTCACATCAAAAGCCGGAGGTGCATGGAGGCCCATTATAGACCTTTCGAGCCTCAACCGTCAGGTGGTTTCAGTGAAGTTTCGTATGGAGACTTCTGGTCGGTCTTCGGTTAGTCAGGAGGGGATTGGATGGTCTCGGTGGATCTGAAGGGCGTGCCTCCAGATTCGGTTCATCAGGATTCTGGGAGGTACCTCATGTTCGTGTCTTCCTCCGGCACCTTCCAGTTCAAAGTTCTCCCCTTCGGGCTGACCACATCACCACAGGTGTTTACAAGGTCGTGTCTCCAGTGTCGGCAATTATGCATCGTCGGGGATACAGGGTGTTGAGGTATCTGGATGATTGGCTGATCCTTCCCTCCTGTCTAGAGGAGTTAGTAAGGGCAAAGGACTTCTTTTTAAAACTATGCAAACTATGCAGGGTACTAGGAATTCGACTAAACCTTGCCAAGAGCTGTCTAGTGCCAACACAATCCATGTCTTATTTAGGGATGAGGATTCTCTCTCTTCCTTTGAGGGTTTTCCCAACCCTGCAGAGGACCCAGTCAGTCCTGCAACAGGTAAAGATGTTCCTGTCCAGCAGGGAACAGCCGGTATCAGCTGGGAGAATGTCTTCTCTCTCTCTCTCTCTCTCTCTCTCTCTCTCTCTCTCTCTCTCTCTCTCTCTCTCTCTCTCTCTCTCTCTCTCTTAATTCCAGGGTCCCGTCTCTGGATGCGCTCTCTGCAGGTATGTCTCAGGAATTGCTGGACTTCCGCAACAAGAACGTGTTCATAGTCTGGAACGATTCTTGCCTGTCGGATCTTCTGTGGTGGTCAGAAGAAGGGAATCTGACACCCGGAAGGTCTGTCAACACCCCTCTTCCCGACGTTCATCTGTACACATATGGCTCAGATCAAGGTTGGGGAGCAACCTTGGAGGAAACCCAGGCTTCGGGCCTCGGGGGGGATGGGGAACAAGAGGAATCGATCAGTCTTTGGGAACTCGGCAGTAGAAGAAGCCCTCAGGTGTTTTTCAGATCTAGTGCGTAACAGAGTAGTGGCCCTGTTTTGCGACAACTTAACTGCTTTGTCGTATCTGAAGAACTCATGGGGGGGGGGATGAGATCAACAGAACTCGATATTATAGCTCAGAGAGTCCTGAGATGTCTTCCTCAATTCGTATCAGGAAGTCTCAACGTCCTGGCCAGTTCGTTAAGTCGCTCTCGTCAGGTAGTGGGGAGAGTGGACTTTGGCTCAGGACATAGTATGTCAGATTCTCCGGAAGTGGCCAGCAACAGTAGATTTATTCACGACAAGATTGAACCATCATCTTCCAGTTTACTTCTCACCAGTGGTGACCCCATGTCAATAGGCACCGATGCGATGCTACAAAATTGGAATCGAATGTAGGGGTATGCCTTTCCTCCATTCGGGCTCATTCATCAAGTAATCAGGAAATTATGGGAGAGTGTCAAGACGGATATGACTCTGATAGCTCCTTGTTGGCCCCAACGACCTTGGTTTCCGGAACTCCTAAAGCTCCTCACGGAAGTTCTGATGTTCCTACCCATGCGGAAAGATCTTCTCAGACAACTGCATTTCCACCATTATCACCCAAACCCTTGCATGCTGAACCTGGTTGCATGGCGACTATTGAGCGAGCAGCTAGACAGACCGGACTCTCTAAAGCTGTAGCTAGACAGCTTTTCTTCAGCTTGAGAAAGTCAACCAGCAAGCTTTACCAGGTCAGATGGACAATGTATAGAAGTTGGTGTAGTAAGGAAGGTCACTCCATCTCTAGACCTTCTATTGCTAAGATAGTTGATTTTGTGTTAGTCCTTAGGAAAGTCAAGGGACTTTTGTATTTGGTTGTTGCTGGCTACCGCTCAATGCTCAGCAGTACATTTAGCGTCCATTTCCCAGAGATTTCTAGTAGCAAAGTCATCCATGATTTATTATGTTCTTTTGAGACTGAACGTCCTGTCTTGCCGACTTGGGCCCCTCCTTGGGATTTGTCGGAAGTTCTTCATTTTTTGCGTTCCCTTGCCTTTGAACCCATTGAAGCTCTAACGTTAAGACAGCTGACTAAGACGGTGCTTTTCTTACAGCTTTAGCTACAGCGAAAAGGTGGGTGAGCTTCAGGTGGTTTCTAGGCTGGTCTCCTATGCAGGAAATGGTATGCATTTGTCTTTTCTTCTGGAATTCATGGCGAAGACGAAATCAGAAGTTAATCCTCTTCCTCGTTCGTTTAGAGTTCTTTCTCTGCATGAGTTTGTTGCTGGTGATCCAGCGGAGATGTCTTCATGTCTGGTGCAAGCATTAAAAGTCTGTTTGTCAAAGGTTGAGAAACTCCGTCCTCGTCTGCATACACTTTTTGTCTCTCCACGGAATCCTTCCCGTCTGCTGTCAAAGAATGCGATCAGTTACTTTCTGGAGGAGGTGATTTCCCAGGCCTCTCAGGGTTCTTCTTCTTTGTCATCTTCAAGCCCTGTCTTGCCCCGCGCAAACAGCATTCGGAGTATTGCTACTTCATCTTCCTTTCTTAAGAATTATTCAATGTCTTCTGTTGTGGAAGCGGCTACTTGGAAATCCGTCCTCAGTATTTACTTCCTTTTACTTAAGAGACTTTAAGTTCGCCTCGTCGGAGGGGTATTCGCTTAGCCCCGTGTGTAGCGACTAACTCTATTATATAGGGTGCATTCATTTTAACTGAGGGGATATTCTCTTAGTCCGTATGTGTGGCTAACTGTATTATCTAAGGTGCGTTCAGTTTAACCGAGGGGGTATTCTCATAGCTCGTTGGTTTGTAGGTTAACCAGATAGAAGAATTCCTTCTTTTAGGCATCAGTGATAGTATAATCACAGGAAATTAGGTTAGTTCGTCTCTCTAACTATCGTAGTCTTCGATAGTTTTCCCTACGAGAGTCCAAGGGGGTGCTCTAGTAGGCTAGGCTTTCTCGTCGACGCCGAGATACTTTGTCACTGGTCAGTCGTTTGACCCTTTCCTCAACCCAGTCGGGTTACCCGGAGGGACAACGGCTCTACACACTGCAGCACTTCCTCCATACTTGAGAGGCTCTGAATAGCCACATGGGAGGTCGATGGACGGAGACAATACTGACCTGACTGATGACCAAAGTACTCTCCAGTATGTCTCTTCACCGAAAGCATTGATCGTTATGGTGATTGTAGGAATAAACAAATATCCTATGCAGAGCAGATTGGTGAGCTACCATCTCTGCGTTTGATAAAAAGGGGGGTGCAATAGAATTGATCCCTCCTGCTCTAAATGTTGTTAATCGGACGAATTCAGGTGTTCAGGGAGTGTATTGCAATATGATGTTTTCATAATAAAACTAATATTGTAATACCTACCTGAACACCTGAATGATTCCCACCCTCCTTTCCCTACATCAATTTGACCTTGAATAAAGCAATTGACAAAAGTGGGCGTGTCGGCACACACCTGTGTCAGTGTTACCAACCATTTGTTGTGGTAGCTCAGTGACAAGATTTTACATGCAATGTCAGTAACACTGGCTATTAAAATTCCCAATAGTGGGATTGGTAATTGAGGTTGTTCGGGCTAGTGGGATTAAGGGTGTATTCAGGTGTTCAGGTAGGTATTACAATATTAGTTTTATTATGAAGACTTCATTTTTTGAGACACACTAGGTTTTCCTTATAATCATGTCTACAAAAATGAAAGCATGGGTGCCAAACATGGAGGGAAATAACTCCTAGCGGAATCTATCAGTGCAAAGTTATGCCATTTGGGTTAAAATATGCTCCCAGCTGTTTCCGTCTGGTGAACAAGGTACTGGCAGGCATAAAGAACTGTGTGGTATAATTGGAAGACATCGCCACCTACGCCAGCACCTGGGAAGAGCACTTAACGATCTTAGAACAAATTTTAACTGTCCTAGGAAAAGCCAGTTTGTTAATAAATCTTAAAAAGTGCCAATTCGGAGTCGGGGATATTACATACTTGGGCCATCAAGTCGGAAATGGACAGTTAGCGCCAAAGGAGGCAAACATAGAAGCCATAAGGAATATAGCCTACCCGCGAACAAAATGGGATGCCCAACACTTCCTCGGGATGGTACAGTACTTCCGCAGGTTCATCCCAAACTTCATGGATGCTGCTGCTCCCATCACAAACCTTCTCTGGGGAAAGCAGCCCTTCAGGTGCACAGAAGAATGCAAAAGGGCTTATGATAATTTAAAAGCCATATTAATGATGAAACCAGTCCTACATACCTCTGACTACGAATGGCCTTTTTGCCTAGCAGTAGCTGCCAGCGACGTCGGTATCGGAGCAATGATGTTCCAGGAGAAAGAGGGAGTTAGGCACCCAGTGGCATATTATGCTAAGAAATTGAAACTAGCTGAAACTCGTTATAGTACCATCAAAAAGGAACTGCTAGGAATGGTGCTGGCGATGAAACACTTTGAGTCCTACCATGCTGACCACACTTTCCCGCTAATACTGTATACTGATCATAACCCCCTACGATACTTAACTACATTTAGGAACCAGAATAAACTTTTAATGCGATAGTGCCTCGATCTCCAGGACAATAACTGGAGAATTGAGCACATCAAAGGCACTGATAACAAGATAGCCGATGTCCTATCTCGGCAGCATAGCGAGTAACACCCCGGGGCCTTACTAGTGCCCAGAACTCCATCTCAGGGCAAGAAAACCCAAAGTGGTTCTGAGCCAGTACTTTTAATCCAGAGTTTGTGGCCCACCAGCCAGATGGTGGTGGCACGTTCCCTGCCTTCTTGTAATTCAAGGAACTTCATTCCAACCCCCCTCTTCCACCTCTCTTTTCATTGTATCAATTTTGTCCAAATATGTGTAATGTAGAAGCCCTTTGATACCTTTGATTGAATTTAAGATATCAGTTGAGACTGAGTTGTTTCCCCTGATCATTCTTTAGGCACTCAGTACCACCAAGGCAGTGCCATGTTAGACACCGCCCATCAGTACTCGAAGGAGAAATAACACGAGCAGTGTATCGTAATGTTAAGAAGCCTCTTAAAGTCAAACTAACTGCATGCTGCGATTTCATTAGAATTAAGGAACTTTTATGTAAATTAATTCTTAAATTTTGTCACCCGCCTCAAATTACCTTGACCTTGTAATCCTAAAGTAGCGTATACCTTAGAATTGAAGGAAATTAATGTGCCATGTTAAAGTAGATTAATATTAATGTGTGTTGGGAATAAAGTAAAATAAAGAATCTTTTCATATTGTGTTGGGAGAATATCAACATGCGCACCTGAATGAAGGTGCGTATGTTTTCTTCTGAGGGGAGCTATTATAACTAACAAGAAGTCGCCGTGGAGCTGACCCTTAGTTTGCCCTTAGTTTATTGAGAGTAGAATCGTCGCACATAGCCAACCCCAGTTGACCTAGATACCAACACAAAAAATTATCAACATTCCGATCTGTCCCCTTCCTTTACCTGGGACAGACATTTAGGTGGCATGGTCAAAAGGGGCAAGGATAAGAGGCTGAGTGTCACTCCCATAAGCAGCTTACCCCAACTAAGCTGCTTAAAACAACCATTCTAAAGGCAGATTGGGCTGGCTGAATTGTCTTTCCACAGGATACCTGGGGAGATACAAACAGATGGTCGGAACACCTGGAAAATGACATCTTCAGTCCGGTCACCACATGGGCCCAACATTGGGGCCCCTACCCTTGGCGGTTGCCTTAAAAGTAGCTTGGACAGGAAGATCTTTGCAGTTAGCTGTGCATGCGCAGGAGGATGCTGAGTTGCTGAGATGCCCCCTCCCCCCTACCCCCCTGTCCACACCAGACTCCAGACTTGAATCCATTTCTACAGTCATCCTCGAATGGACCGTCCATGTGATTAGTGTACATTGCCACGCGTGTGATTGCCCCTCATCATTCTTCGCCAGAGACCTGCCTCCTCTAAGGTAAAGTATGAGTAAAGACCTTTCAGTCATGACAGTTTGCCATTAGAAGTATTTATTGAGTGCCAGTATTACTCTTTATATATATATGACATTTTTTATCACACCGTGATTTATATACAATCATGAAGCTACAAATGTTGCTTCATATCAAATCCATGCTGCCTCAGGAATATCTCCGATGGGGAATTATCATCGAAGGGGAATTTATAAGTGATAAATGGACGGGCACTGCCGAGTCTCGATCCCGCGATACGATACGCATCCAGCAACTCCAATCGACGTTACCACTGAGCTATCAACTGGAGTTGCTGGACGCATATCTGTCGCGGGATCCTTTTCGTGCCTGTCCATTTATCACTTACATATTCCCCCTTTTTGGTGATAATTCCCCATCGTGTTATGTTGACATTTGTGGCTTAATGTTTATATATATATATATATTTAATATATAGCGACATTTATATATATAATGTTTATATATATATATATATATATATATATATATATATATATATATATATATATATATATATATATATATATATATATATATATATATATATATATATATATATATATATATATATATATTATATATATATATAAATATATATATATATATATATATATATATATATATATATATATATATATATATATATATATATATATATATATATATAAATATGATATACATATATATATATATATATATATATATATATATATATATATATATATATAATATATATATATATATATATATA
>NC_089795.1:65253717-65258717 GCF_040412425.1 Macrobrachium rosenbergii
GTTAGTTAAGGCGTTTACTCTTGACTTTTAAAGGCAAAGTCGCATGGGTCAGCGGGCCTAAACTACGCAATCGAACGTCTGCTATCCCCCATAGACAGGAAAGGGTGGGCGGAGATGGGGAGGCCAGGAAAGTGGGTTGAGGGAGGGATGAGGTGGGGAAGGGAGAGGGAAAGACGGGATGGGGATAAAGGACGTTCGAATGCATAGTTTGGCGATGCTTGGCAACGCCATGTAAGTCAAGAGTAAACGCCTCAACTAAAACCATTTGACAGTGCACTATATTAGCAAAAATTAGCGGGAGGTGTCTTATACACTATGTCAATCAAATAATTAGTGTGAAAGATATTTAAGAAAAACGATGCTCGCGGTCTCTAAAATGGACAGTAGTTGAGGGTTTTTCCCCTTTAAACAATAAGTCTACGCTATTTGCACACCGTATTTCAATGCCATACAAGCTAAAAATCGGCTACCGAAGTCATACTCTGTTTGTGACATCAAATGTGTGAAAGATTCACCAAATTAAATTCAAATCCACTTGTTTTCATACAACAAAAATGACGGTCTAGATCCTCCCAGGATTCAATTAATTGTCTTTTTGTACCACAGGTTATCTTTGTGTATTCCTCCCTGAAAACGATGGCATTAGATAAAAAAAAAATTTGTAGTTCTCACACACTTTTAATTATATGAGCGGATAATTATGGAGGCAGAGGCGTAGCTGCCATTCCATCAGTGGGAGATCTAGGTGGGGCCAAGATAATTTTTGGGGCCGCCAAAGAAAATTACACAAAACTAATGTACCAATTCTGTAATAAGTAACATTTACTATTCTCGAATGTCTATATCCATGTGAATGAAGGAAAATAATAGTATTAGTAATTAGTAAACCTGTATTTGAAATTATAGAGCTCAGTTTTCAATTAATTTTCATCTCTTACTATATGCAAATATATCAAATACTGTAAGGTTTAAAGTTTAGCTACAAAGGGAATTTCAACTTGGGGGGGGGGCGGCAAGCATCTGACCTGGTGGCTCCGGCCCCCCCATAGCGACGCCACTGTATAGAGGTTATTGTTTCAGATAGTTTTTACATGTCATTTTGTTTGTCCTGTTGAACAAGCTCTTTCCCAGTCATAAATATATTATCTGGTGTTAAGGTGGTTCAGTTACTGTAAAAAGAATCTAATCAGCTCTGTATAGACGCAGTCAGATTTTTGGCTGGATAAACGTATTTTAACTCCTATTGAAAAATTTGCAAATTTTAAAACTTCATTTGAACTTGTTTCTTTAATGTTTAACAAAGTTCTAGAGACAATCATCCTTGAACTTTAACGACATATAGGATACATTAAGGGTTTTAGAATTTGCTCTACTTGATGATCGTTGAAATTAATTTCATGCTCGTAGCAAAAATTTACAGGGAGGGAAATATTTATTTACCTTTTGACGTAATGAACTATTTATTTACAGTATTATAGGGGTTCTGTTTCGTCTCATATTGCACGTTGGTGTCTTAGTGTTAATGTTTCAGGGGTGTGGAGCGCTCCTTATTTCTTTTTCATGTGGGAAGCAGCAGCAGTGCGTGTTTGCAGTTCACTCCATGATGCTCGCTTCGGAGCCTTTTACTGACCGTAGAAGCTTTTTTTCTTGGCATTTTTAATCTCCGTAAAACTCGATTCTCGACGTTTTGAAGACAGATTTGTAAAGATAAAATATCAAAGAACTATTAACTACTGTTATTTAAAGCATTCCCAATAGTACACTTAGTGTTTTCATATTCAAATACAAAGTTGGCACTCGCTTATGCGGTACACATTTGGGCAATGTAAGTATACTCGGATGCACAAAAAGTGCTTATCTTTTACCTTTGTGCGAAATCTGCAAATTCCCTTTGATAGGCAGGTTGATCGTTTGCAGCAACGATCGAAAAATATTAGTAGATGGCTTCTTTTCCATAAATTGACATTTCGGCTTGTTGCTGGGTCGACGGTGTGTTAGGCGATTTGGGAGGATGAGTCGGTTTTCTGTGTGGATTTACTTATATATCATAATTATAGGTCTCTATTATTAGTTATTGGCAGTCATGTTGCATGTTGCTCTCTACATACGCTTATACCTACACACATATATATGTGTGTTTATATATATATATATATATATATATATATATATATATATATATATATATATATAGTGTATATGTGTATATATATATATATAATTTGTTCCGACACGATATACAAACCGTCGGTCCTTTACATTAGGAACGTTTCCAGCCTACGCTGAAAGTAATTCCTAATGTAAAGGACCTCAATTTGTATAGTTAGGAAAAATAAAATTTACTTTCAAAAATTTATATATATATATATATATATATATATATATATATATATATATATATATATATATATATAATCTGTGTTTCTTATATCATGATAGATGTCTAACTATGTCAGTGTTATTAATTTTTTCAGTGATAAATTGATATGATTAGTATAATCTATGTTTCTTACAAAATTGAATTCATGATAGTCTAACTATGTCAGTGTTATTATGTGCGCCATTTTTTATATTGTCTCCAAATTACTATACATGATGCTCAGTTAATGGTATCAAATCTGAAAGATCATACCTATATATTGTACTGTTCATTCAATGTTGTGTGTGTGTGTATATATATATATATATATATATATATATATATATATATATACTATATTATCTATATATATTATATAATATATATATATATATATATATATATATATATATATATATATTATATTATATATATATATATATATATATATATATATATATATATATATATATATATATATATATATATATTATAATGAATCAGAAAGATGCAACATTCAATGTTGACGTGGATGGTAGGGGAATTGATGAAGTAGCTTCGCTTAAATAAGTGGGAGTAAATAATATGGGCTGATGGAAGAGATGAATCACAGAATAGGTGAGGCAGGGGAAGGTACCAGGTTTGAGCAAAAAATAGGAAAGGAATAATTGGTAGTGTATGGAAGTCCGTGTTGGATTGTTGAACCAATTCTCCTCTATTGAAATAAAGTAAAGCGTGTATGTTGAATGTGAATGGAAGAAAAGGGTGTAGGTTTAAGAGATGAGCTGTTTACGTAGTGCATGTAGTATAAGAAGAATAACATTGAAAGAATGAGAAGTGTGGAGGTACCTAAAAGTGGAAATTGGTTAACATAGATTAAAGGAAAGCCTGTGTATGAGATGGTCTCAGTTTGTGGAGAGAAAGAAGAATAGGTTGGTGAAAAAAGTGCATAATCCGCATATATTAGGAAAAAGGATGAGAGTGAGACCCAGAAGAGGCAGGGTAGATCAAGTGAAAAGATTTTGAAGCAAAGGTTTTTTCCAGGAAATGTAAGATATGAAAGATAGTGGTGGGTGGCACTGTGTTTTAGGGGGTGTCCAGTATGCTGGTAATAACCTTTTAAATTATATGCTCTGTATATTCGCCTCCAGTTATATGCTCTATATATTCGCCTCCAATTATATGCTCTATATATTCACCTCCAAGTAATAATTTTTAATACAGTGATGTACACGAGGTAATTTATGAACCCCCATAACTATTTCTTTTTTAGGCTATATGAATGGTAGATACATATGTGGGAATGCTTGGGCTAATATAAGGGGGAATGTCATAGCATCTCTCTAAAAAAAATTGATACCAGTATCCTTAATATTCTTATTGCAATAGAACCTACTCGTTTTTGCAAACAGGCACATATGTATGTGTTGACCTTTCAGTAGTGGATCATAATGGCCTTACTGACTCTAACTGGAGAACATTGGATAACTGGCATACATGCATCTGTTATTGATACCACTAATAGTCCATTAGTGCAGCGATTACCAGAGTGGAGCCATGACAAAGCTACCTGGAGAAAATTTGCAAGAGCTCTGTGAAATTTAAAGCAGTGCCAGTGAGTTCCAAAGTATTGTAGGGATGACTTAACTGACCAGCCAAGTGGAACATCATACAACAGGCATGAAGTCGGTTTAAAAAAACAACATGGAGCAGTGAATGATAAAATGCATTTGAGAGTAAATGTATAAAGAATGAGGGAAGAGGTGTGTCATGTAATAGTAAATCGAGAAAGGTAGCAGGATGTATGCAAAAGACTGGGAAGAGACTTGAATTGTCTGTGAAAGCAGAGGCGGGATTGTATGAATGTATTGTTGAGCCAGTTGGCTTTCTGGGAAGATAGGGCAATGATAGGTTGGTGGAAAGTTTATAATTCTGTAGTATTGGTCGGATGGATGGCTTGAAGGAGGCATTGACAAGGAAGGGGTCGTAATACTCAGGAAGCAGGGAAGTGTCAGTTAGAAGCGAATGGCGCAGTGAGAGCTTGTTACGCTACTGATTATTCTTCTGTGTCGGTGAGTGAAACAACAAATTTTGGGGGAGTTTTGTGTACATGGGATTTATCCACGATTTGCAGTTACAGCATGAAAATGGCAGTGACTGTTGTGATTTTTTCTGTGGAGCTATGACAGATATAGATTAAAAATTTTTAATCAGTCATAATTATTATTATTATTATGGGTAGGAAATCAACAATCTTCTCTCCGTGTTCGTGATATATTCTTAGGTAATTTTTGGTTCCCTCATCTATTAATGAGTGAATCCTCATCTGACAATGTCTGCTGCCTTAGTTCATTTCTCATTGAAATTAGCATAATTTTGTTTGGTGTGCTGAATGTCGCAATTATTTTTATGAACATTATTCAGTGAGATTTATGAAATTAGATCCAACGGATTAGTTATTCATTGATGACGCTATCCAGAAATCTTGCAGGAGACGCTTCTCATTATGTATTCTGTTTG
This sequence comes from Macrobrachium rosenbergii, assembly GCF_040412425.1. Classification (NCBI taxonomy): domain Eukaryota; kingdom Metazoa; phylum Arthropoda; class Malacostraca; order Decapoda; family Palaemonidae; genus Macrobrachium; species Macrobrachium rosenbergii. The sequence goes on from NC_089795.1 coordinate 65,258,597, forward strand.
TATCAAGGTGTTTTGAATTGATCCATTACGGCAGTGACCAAAGTGTCGAGGAATGACAAGTTCTTATCGTGAACGTAGTTTGTATTAAAAAATAAGCAACAGAACTGCTATGAAACCCTTG
>NC_089795.1:65261217-65268717 GCF_040412425.1 Macrobrachium rosenbergii
TATACACTTATCATACAAGAGAACAGTTTCTTTGCACCCATTTCCTTGAAAGTATTCTCTCAGTCAGACATACGTCACACACTGTGGTCAACCCCCAGTCACACTTTTTCAGCCATACCATATGCCATCTCCGTTCTAATCCTGTCAATGCCAACTTTACCTCAATATTGCTTCCATAAGCATCTTCAGACTTTAATCCTTTCGACTCTTGTATCATCCAGCCCTGCCTCCCTCCTACCCTCCATTTTCAGCAATCTTCAGAATACTCACTCCAAGCCAGGACTGCATTCACTTTAGACAGCATCTCTCCATTAGAATCTGTTTTTCTTAGATACATTTGTAGAGCAACGTCTTATTTATTTACTTTTAAATTCTTGTTTACCGTCTTCCCTCCATATTCTAATTACTCTCATTTTTTCTCTCACTTGTTCCATGACAACCCTAGCTCTTCTGTATACCAGCATGGTATCTTTTTTTTCGTCCAGTTGCACTGCAGTCTTTATTTTCCTTCACGACCTCTTAATTCCTCATCCCACCTGTGACTGATTGATTCCCTCGCCTGGTACTCCTATGCCCAAAAACTTTGCTGATCCCACAACCCTATCAAATACTGCATGTCTACTACTTCGACCTTTGTAACGTGAACTGTAGCCCATCCCATTTTTTCATCCAGTTTCTCTTTAATATCCTCATCCTGTTTCCTTCTTAATAAACTCTCCTTTCTTAATTACATTTACAGCCTCTTTTCACGTCTTCCTTTCCAGCGGAAACTTGTATTTATCGTAACTTTAGTTTCAACCACATAATGATCAAAATATTTCCCTCCACTCCTGTTATCACCGTTACATTCCATCTCGCAGTTTTTCCATCTAACTTGAACACCCTCATAATCCAGCAATTTTTCCCTATAGTTTTCTTTCTGAAGTTCGTCTCTTAAAAAGCACGTATGAGCAGCAGTTGAGCACTTTTCCAAACTCATTTCTACGACACCCCATTCTCATTTTCTCCGAACTATTTACCTACAGATACTGCCGTCTCTATCGTTTACTTGTGTTTAACATTTGACACAACCACCCGTTCTTTTCTCCAAACCCAGTCAACATAGATTTAAACTTAACTGAAAAATTTCTCTATCACTATCAGTCTTTTTCATTCCCTGATTGTATACATTAACTATCATAAATTTGTTACTTTCACTCGTCCCCAGTCATACTAGAACTACAAGTACTACACCTTCTCCGGCTTTGCACCTTTCGGCTACCCCAGAGACTATCACTGTTCTTTCCATTCATGCCACAGGCATTAAACGTTTCTTTCACAAAGTGCTAAAACATCCAGCTGTAAACCAATCAGCTATTATACATATCGTCTTTTATGCACATTCAAAACCTCAGGACCTAGCATTTTGTTTGTTCTCCATTTTTGCAATATCAAACAGGGTGTGCAGCTGTGTCCCATGCCGACATCCATCCAAGTTATACCCCTCACAGGGTCAAGAATGCTCTTATGTACCTTTCACGGCATCTTAAAGTTTGTGTATTTATGTTAAACCATAAATATAATTTGATATCGAATTTACCGTACTTTAGGAATGGCTGACGCCCGAGGGAAATTATAATCGGTGAGTGAAATTTCCATGGCCAGGATTCGAACCTGGATCTTTGGCGTAGAAACAGTAATACAGTCAACTTTGACTATCCATTCAGTTATCATGTAAATAATTTAAATATTTGTATCTCCCGTACATTAATGTATGATTCATGTTATTAAATAGCGTATGATGTTACTGGAAATACTAGTTAGTAAATTTGGCTGACGGTTCAGTGGTTTGCTCTGGGTAATGGGGTATTTGAGCGAATTACTATGTAGTTGATAAATCGTGCGTGCTTACATAGACAGATGACATAGCTAGTGCAGTATCAAGTTTAAGACAGTAACAGCTGTTGCAATTCATGTCGAGGACTTCGATAAATAACACTTTCTTTTTCACCCTTCATTGAAAACCCTGTCTTGATCTCCACAGTGCTAAGTGAAAATTTCTAATTTAAATTTCCTTGTGTGAAATGAAGTTTCAGAAGAACCCTACACAAAAGTACGACTCGCGTGCAGTCATTGTATTTGTCCGTACCCTTACTGGGGATTCTGGTTTAAAGGTCACCATTTATTTAACTGAAATTTAATGTGGCCACTTCAGAAATGGTTGGGTACGAGATTAACCATTTCGAAAACCTTTTTACGTTGTAGTATTTTTGAGAAAAACGAAAACACCCAGTTTTAAAAAAATCCATTTTCAAAAGCATTTGTTCATCAAATTTAATTTTTCACCTTGAGCTAATTTGAAGATATTATGCAGTTTTGTTTTTTATCATCATTCCCTAAGCATAGCAATCCAAGTCGATTTTCTCATAAAAATCAAATTGCTGCCTACCCGACAGAAGTCCAGGATATATATTGGATATAGTACATCTGAGGGTCACAGTACTGGAATATTTGTGAAATGGTTAAGTAAAACAAAAGAATCCGCTGTAGGTATATGCAGTTTGAAAGTTTGGTAGTGTTGGTTCTCAATTAGATGTCACCTGAGACTGATAGGAGTACTTCAGTGGATGGTGTATTCTGCCAAGGCCACTGTGCAGTGAAGAGTTGAGCTCTTACTTATAGATACTGTGTATGTTTTTATTTTAGTTTATTATCAGTATCGAGGTTTTGGTTATAATGCACCGGGCGGTTGCCCAAATTCATCATCTAGATCTAATTATCAGTTTTTGAGGTATTTTGTTAACCCGGTCGTCACACAGTTTGCAAAATTGGTTTATGTAGCGGAAGTGGCCAGTGGGTTTATACCTGGTGTGATTAAAACATGAAGTACATGTAAATACTATAAAAGTTATTCACAACACTTACTAAGGGATTCAGAGCCGATGAAACAGTTTTTTGGCAACACCTTTTTATCAAAGCATCGGATAAAGGTGAAAGCTGGCAAGTGTATAATTTATAACCCTACCTAATTTTCACACGTATTAATTAATACCTAAGTTCAGTAGTGCTGGTACTTATCAGAGTAAAAGTGTGTTTCCTATGCCAGAACCATCAAACTCGCAGGTAAGGGTTTTGAACACAATAGTGGCATTAACCTATGACATCATGAGGCTCCACCCACAGTGAAGAGAAGTTTACATATGGGGAAAATGTCTCTCCACTGTGGCTCTGCCCACTTGCCTATGGCATATTCACTAATTGACACTAGTACCCAAGGTCAAGGTCAAGAGAAGGTCTGCTCACTTCCCCCAAAACCCCATGTAGGCGGAGCTTTGTCTACCTCCTTATTGCATCAGCAGGTGAATTTCCGTAATGAGCAGGTAGGTACCTCTAAAATACGTCATTGCCTACGTAGTTACCCCAGGTGGGAGGCGACTCCATCCAGTTGGGTAGACCTTGTCTCTCTTGGCCTTGTTAGTACCCATCCCAGGCTTCAGCGATATCAATAATGGCAGCAGGAATTGTCATTGTCCCCTTGATACCGTTATCATTCTCAGTAATTTTATCATTATTATTTTGTGGAGGTTTCATCGCATCTTCCACAGCGGTTATTGGAACCAAGTCGTTAGCTTGGATTTCTTCGATTTTATTGATATTTGTATTGTTTCTACTTTACAAATAATTCAGTGTATGTAATTCAACCACATAATGAACCAGTCTATAGCTCATTCGTTAGATCTACATCTATCCAGAGCGGGGATGCAAAAAGACAATCCGTTTTGTTTTGCCTTCTATTTGCAGTAAGTCAGGAGCAGTCACTAGAAGTAGAATTCAAATGAAAGGCATTGATACCTTATTTCCCTCAATTGTTAGAGGTGTAAAGGTCAGCACCATTGTTTTATTTCAGTTAATATAACCCATTGCTACTTTTCTTTTTTTTATTTATATCATACAGCACCATAAACACTGCTCATATACTCGTTGCAAATAAAAGGTAATGGTAGGAGTCAAGAATTTGAGGGCAGGCTATTATTTACCTACTTAATATCAATCAAATGTTACGGGATTTATATTGATATGTTTGGAAAGGAAAATATATTGAAATCAGTTTGGAGGAGGAACATGTTGTTATAATCCTTGTGTTTTAATAAATATATTTTATTAAAACACTATACATAATTTATTTACAAAATGTCTTTGTTGTCATTCTTGAGGAAAAGGTCGCCATCCCTGTCCTTATCGTCGCTAGCGATGTCAATGATAGCTGGTTCCATGCTCTCATGGATATTGTCTGTGATTGTTTAACAGCTCATGCCCACACTTCTGGTACGTCCAAGTAACCATTACCCACTGTAGAAATGATTACTTTTTCACGCTATAGTAAATCTTGCCACGGGTCTTCTCGCTTGTATACAAAGTGGCAAGCCGTAGCACAAATGCAGTCTTGTAACCACGGGAACAATTCTGTAATCTGCTGGCCATAATCAAATCTGTCGAGGCCTAGGCTGTGTAAGAATCACCGCCTACCTGACGTTATATGTTTGTCACAAATTGTTTTAGGATCCTTGTCTGTGATTTTCTCGTTTCCGGCATCGGCGACTTCATTTTACTATATAGATATCAAAACTATGGCATTTATGTACTAAATAATACTGGCAAAAGTTAGGTAGGGTTATAAAATAGGTACTTGCTAACTTTCACCTCTATCCGATGCTTTGATAAAAAGTTGTTGCCGAAAAACCGTGTTTCATCGGCTCTGAATCCCTTGGTAGTAACGACTTGTTCACAACTTACGGCCGAATGTAGCTCTTGGCAGTGTTGTTTGGAGGCTTGTCCTTGGAAATGCTCCTCTTTTCAATAGAAACACCAATATAAATTCCTTTGACCTGAAGACGCTGTATTCATCTTTGTATCATGTGAGACGATTGAGTACGCGAGACTTGCCTTGCTACCTTTTTAACTTTCGCTCTGGGCGATTCTGGCATGTACAATGAAGACCGTAGGCAACCTAGGTCAACTCGGCCAGCGTGTAACTATCTCAAATAAGCAGATTACGTGAAGGAAAATCCTGTTGGCATGCTTTTAATCGTAAATTAACATATAATTCACTACATCATACTAAATTTTTTTTTTCAAAGTAAACGTCTGTATAAAATTAATGTATATTAAAATCAGTGTGGTCGAACGTCAGGAAATTGAAAAGGTTGTTTATTATCGAAACTACAGAAACGGTGCTAAAGGGAACTATAAAAAAAAATAGTAATAATCCATTTCATAAATTCTTTTGACACTCACACACATGAATAAGACATTACCTCATCCTAGTTTCGTTGATGGTGATATAATAGGCTTGATTTCTTATGTAGCCTACTATTATCCGTTTTTCAACTTTGCCCATAAACTATTTTTGACTTGTTGCTGCACAATGCTGAAGATTACACCATCGCCTTACGAGTTTTTTTTTATTATTATTATTCAAATTGGAATAGAAGGAACGCGATGTTGAATATCTGCTGCTGAATATCTAAGGTTACGATAAATTTACATGGATATTGAGCAGGAAATGAAGTATTGAACAGTATTCTTGCAAAGGTGTGCGTGACTGACTACGTAATATAAAGTGGTCGTGGAGTAGCAAGCTGAGTTATGTTACCATCTTGGCCATCGTCAACCGAGGTGTCTTGTCTCTTGTTAAACTTACTTCCTCAGTCGTCGTAAAACTGAGGTTTTATGTCATACGAAACGTATCACAGTCGTTTAATTTAAATTTTAACATTTCCTTGCTTTTCTTGTATTTTGAGAGGGCTGGAAGGAAAAGTTTTACGTTAAAGGAGTAAAAATGAATTAAGGTTCTTCTTTTGATAGCCGATTAATAATGAGTCTTGGTTTCCTGTAACTTGGTTTGTTTTCTCGATTTTTTTTTTTTTTTCAAATACTCCTGTTCCTTTGGTTGGAAACTCCCAGTCTTTAATTTGATAGTTGATGCTTATTCATCCTTTTAGCTGAGTTTCTGTTGGTGTTATTTTATGTAAACATATTAATTTTAGTAAGTTACTTTGGTTAGTATGTTTTGTGAGATATAAGAAATCCATTTCGGAATGTCTTTTGTCTTTTATGGTCGCTCATATGGTTGCTTTTAGTTGTCAAGGATTTTACCCTCCCAGAAATTATATGCATGCCAAGGGTTCGATTGTTTTTCTTCACGATGGTTTAACATTTTCTTCTTCTTTGTTATTTATGCTCCTGTTGGTTTTTCATGGGTAGAGTTGTTTAAATTAACTTGCGGGTTTTGTGTCCAACTTTTGTATTTAATAGGTTATCCAGTCCATTTTATTCTTGATTTTAGATCAACTTGAATTTTTTCGTCATCAAAAGGAAAAATTTTAGATGTTAAACTTGATGGCTGGCCAAACGATTATTGGTGATGTGGCTTTCTTGTTTGGATTTAGCAAGGTACAATAATCGGGTGTAATTCTGTGGAAATTATCTGAAAAGAGTGTTATTTCACCTGTGAACCAGCACCTAGAGAATAGTTTGTTGAATCCTTCCCCTCTTAAGAATTGAAATATTGGCTATAAAACTTATCTTGGTTGTTAATATCTTTGTATGATTGATTTCTGCAGTTTGCTATCCCGTAGTGTATGATTGCGAGGCCTATGTTTGTCTTATTGCAGAAATATATATCTTGTTCTGGTTAGGTTCCTGGCCGCCACCTGCAAGTTAGAATGGATATAAGTTGAGAAAGAGCATATAATGCACGCGTAACCTCAAAATTTTGCATTTCCTTTTGTAACTAACACATTTAATATTTTTATGTAACTTAGCGCTTATGTATAGTTTGTTTTTATCCATTTGCACTTTCGATATTTCATTTTGATAGCGGAATTTTTAAGGGATATATTCACTTCTTTTTTTCTCAGATTTTATTGGTCATAAGTTTGGTGGGGTGTAATTCGAGTAGGTCGCAGGTTGGGATGTCCTACATATGGGGATGGTTTGTTCACTGTATGGGCTCTGCTCAAAGTCGTGCTTGTAAGTTCTAGTGTAAAGATGCTGCTTGGGATCTTTCACTCTCCATGGGAGCAGAATCATTTTGTTCTTTTGTCTAAGAGTATATGAAATTGCTCACTTCAGAAAGTTATATTATAAAATATTTGTATTTATGAAAGATAAATTAATTTCCTTGTAAACAATGTATGCCAAACAAATTGGTTAAAATACATTTTATTCGAAGCTTAGTTTAAGTATTTTAATTAATATTGTATTTTACTGTGTGTATATATTATTTAAATGCTGTTACTAAGTTTCGAGTTGAGTATTATGAATGCTTGATGCTTAATGAAGGTTTCAAATATAAGTAAGAAAATCGTAGATATAGTTTTAGGTTATCTAGCTACACTGCACTATTCATTACTTTAAATAAAATATAAAGTTTGCTGACATTATAAAGAAATTCGTGTAAATGAAATATATAGTATATATATTCCTTAGGCATTGCCATTTTTTATGTTTATGATAAAT
>NC_089795.1:65273717-65356217 GCF_040412425.1 Macrobrachium rosenbergii
GAGCCGACACGGCAACCATCTCGTCCTCAAAAAAACTCTCCACTGCTGCTGCTGCCATGACTGATCCTCAGGTACGAATACCTGATGCTGCTACCCCAACTAGACTCACTGCTGCCCTGACCACCAGTCGTTTCGCCTCCAGAACCTGGGACTGGACGGTTCGGACGCCATTCACTTAGACGACAGCCAGCAAGAAAAACAAAAAAACAAAAGGAGGCAACAACTTCACTCAAGGGAACAATCGACAAACGATTGTTCCAATATATATATATATATATATATATATATATATATATATATATATATATATATATATATATATATACATATACACAGGTAGTTGTCCCCGGTAACAGCGGCCTCTGTTAACGGCAATCCAGTTTTATGGTGCTTATCTAGCGACGAAGTTCGGCAATTTTTGTCCCCAAAAATCGTCAATTTCAGCTTATCGGCACTGATAATTGGGTGTTGGCGCCAATAACCAAAAATCCGTGCTTTTTGGCGCCGATAAGCTCCGAAATTAGCCAAAAAAGTGCGAAAATTGCCGATTTTTCGGTTATCATCACACCTCAGAATGGAAACCCTCACAACGGATTGTTTAGATATATATAAAGATAGTATATATATATATATATATATATACATATATGTATATATATATATATATATATATATATATATATATATATATATAGTATATATATATATATATATATATATATATATATATATATACTATATATATATATATATATATATATATATATATATATATATATATATATATATATATATATATATATATATATACACACACACATATATATATATATATATATATATATATATATATATATATATATATATATATATATATATACATACATGTGTATATATATATATATAGATATATATATATATATATATATATATATATATATATATACACATATATATATATATATATATATATATATATATATATATATAACAGTTAGCCCTTGAATTTTTTTTTTTTTGGAGTTAGGCATCAGCTCCTAGCAGAAATAGGTCTACAATTAACTCTTGACCCACCAAACTGGATTCCCTAATACTGTACAGTGTATTAATGGCCATAAACTTCACTGATATATGGCATAAACTGTCAATAATTTACCAAATTATATACAAGACAGTGCAATACAATACACCCCTTTATTGTACGGTTTAGTACAATATTAACAATTTAGGGTAAGAGAGAGAAACCGGGCACTGTATAATGAGGGTTGCAGACAATTGTGCAACAACAAAAAGTTACATAGAGCTCATAAATGGTGAATTTCTTAACTTTCTGCAGAGGAGAGCAGCAATAGCAAGATGCCACAGGTGGTCAGAGATCACAAAACAACTGAATGCTCTGTAATGAAGTAGGTTTGTGAGATGACATGAATTGAATAAAAGGTTTACGGGTTGTGTGAAGATATTTAGAGATGGAAAACCCTTTGCAACATTATTTTCTGCTTGCTGGAAGAACATTGGCTGAAGCCACTTGGACATTCAATGTAGGTTGCTGCAGTGTGATTGATAATGGTTTAGCCACCAAAAGTTGCCCATAGCTATCCTCCTGGTGTATAATTTCTCTTATCTGATAAGTATATTGAAGGATGGTCTCATATGTACATCTACAAAATGCCTCATTGTTTTAATTATCTGGAAGTTACATTCTTATTGTTGTCTTCCTTTTCATAATGTAGCTTAAATCAAGAGTCTTGGGATCCTTTCCTGAATACTGTAATTAGCAAATGTGCCATTTCTTGATTTCTTGAGTTTCCTGAAGGTGGTGCTCTTCCTCATCACAAAGATGCCTGAATAATTGGTGATACTCTCCTGAGACATCTTTGGTGTTAATTTATTGGTGATTATTCTTCAAAGGGCATCTGCTTCCTGCTTGTAGGCTGCCCCATAGTCAGTATATAGGTTTAAATTTTCTTTCACTTTCTCTAATATTTTGGGCTCATGTGGAACTTCATTTTCTTCCTTTTGTCCTCGTATCTTATTGTTTTGGTATTGTTTGTTTGTCAGCATCTCACATGTTCCACTTCTGCATGAAAAACTTAACAGCCCATTGAGAGACCTTTTGTATGAATCTTGGCACTCTCTTTGCATTAAGGCAGCAGCTGACATTTGTAGCTTTTGTGTGGACAGTTGTGACTGTTTTGCCTTAAAAAGAACATCAAGAAAAGGAAGGTATTTCTCATTAGTGGCCTCGACTATAGAATTGAGGACCAAATTGGTTTTTAGGTCATCTACCAGTGTCTTAGCCTCATCAAGTCTGTGATGGTGACAAAGATGTAATCCAAATATAGTATATAACATAGAGTCCTGTCTTTGGGTGACTACCGAAGGTTATATCTTTCCTGGCAACAAAGCACAAGGTTGCAAAGGGAACTCTAATGGGTGATCCATTGCCACACCATCCATGTGTCAAAAAAATTGTGTGTGAGAGGAAAGGGGCTTCCTGTCACTTAAGCCATTAGTGTCTCCAGCCGTTTTTAGTGCAATTCTTTATCCTTATATTTTTCACTTCATTTGACTTGTCTCCTTCAGCTGCCAAGAATCCCAAGTCTCTTTTCCCAAAGTCCTATTCCTCTTTATTATGTATTAGGCCTACTCCTCTTTTTGTATATAACAAAATTTATGACTAAATTTTTTTAGATACAGTAATTGGTTAATTGGAAATTCATTGTTCTGCATAGTTTTTGGTTCCTAGACTTTCTTCTTTCGCTGTTGCTGCTACATCCTTGTACAGTATTGGTTCTCTAGAAATAGTGTCATATGTTTTTGCTGTGTCAATATAATTTGCTTTTCTCAAATATTAGGTATGTTGCACAGGTATTTTGTTTAAAGTTCTCATTCTAAAAAGGGACCAGATGCCATATAAATCACTTGTAATAAACAGTGTTTGCAGACTTAATAAAAATATTTTATTATCCTGATTTACTGGTATTGTAGACCTTCAATCGTAATGTATTTTGTATATTTAGACTATCATATAATTTAGAATTGAAATTTCTTGTGAATATGTTCTACAACTGGAAATTTTCACTTGTGAACAGTATGATTAATAATTCTATTCAATTTTGATGTCACTAACTTTGGCAATTAATTACAGTCAAGTAAAGATTGGTAGTATAAGGGCTCCAGGAGATGGTTCATGGTTTCTTGATATTGCTGGAATCTGGCATTCTGGGATTTACAAGATGTTTCTTCCTCTTTGGCCAGTACCACCTTTGAACTTCCAGAACCGGACCATAAGAATTACATGTTTACAGGTTTGGACATCAGTATTTTCTGTTCACATTTTTATCTTATGTTTATATAAATGAGACTTTACAACAACCTGAGTTGATTGAGTTTCTTTTAAAAATCTCTCTCTCTCTCTCTCTCTCTCTCTCTCTCTCTCTCTCTCTCACATACACACACAGGAAACTTAATTGCTGTATCTTTTTGTTTGGCAGAAACCACAAGTATTTGAGTTCAAGGAGGGTGGTAAACTTAATGAAACTAAAGGCTACGTTAGTGAATTATTACTCATTACTCAACAACATCTCAATTTCACTGAAATCCTTGTGCCTACCGATGGTTTTGGCCTCAAGGAATCTAATGGATCATGGAATGGTATGGTTGGTGTACTTTATCGGAAGGTGAGAACAGGTTTTTCATTTGCTTTTGTTATGTAATAATACTTGTGCTCATATATATTAGCCTTGGAGAAGTTCATGTGCAAATCCAATCTCCAGCTGCGTAAGTATCGTTCTTGTTGATAATTTGTGGGTACTTAAAGGATAGATGATATTGTGAATTACAAGTTTTTGCATAAATGACACGTTTAAAAAAAAAGGATAATTTGCACTAAGAATCTGTATGTATGTTCAACACTTGGTAATGTGAATTGTTAACAGAAAGTAGCCCCTCCTGTTATTGAGCTTGTTACCACTTGAGTAGTAATGCTTTTGTTGCATAGTTGATTAACCAATTCTCCTTGACTAAGGGTTCACTGTTATCACACTGTCGTATTGATGTAGAATGTAAGAGCTTTGTTGTGGAGTGCAAATGAAAGTTATGAGGGCAGCCAACAATTTTAGGAAGTTTATGTGATGGTTGTCTTTTTGGTGACTAAATTGGCCCCATAGGCAACACACTGGATTTTTAACATCAGCCCCCAACTGTATTTCATCTTTTCCATTTACTGTTTACGTCCAGCTGTTTAATTTCATTTTTACTTTGCTGCCCAACTTCTTTGACTAGAATCTTTCCAAACTTCTGTGAAGATAGGTCTATTGTTGATTTATTAGTTTAGACCTGGATATGATGAGGATGATGCACCAAACCTGAAAGATGGTCAAGTAGGAGAGCAAGCTTCCTCAATCACTATCTTGAGTACCTGACATACCCAAAGTTTGGGAAAGTTTGACTGCCAGGTTTTTCCCTCATTGTGGGTCTGATGTTTATGAACTAATAGTCCTTGACATACAATGTGTGCTGAGTAAATCTTGGTGCAGTAGTAATCCAAGGTTTAACTTACTGGTGCTTGTGGGAGCTACTAAGATGAAAATCAGTGTTCCATGACTTGTTCAATTCAGTAAAAATTAGTCCTGCTAAAGACAAACTATATATAGAAACAGCTTTAGATCTGTTACAAATTTTAACCTCTTCTCGAGATTTTATCTAAAGCAAAGATCCTATAGAACCTGAGTAGTAATGCAGCCAGAACAAACCATCAGGTAGGGATGTGAAAACTAAATTATTTGGAATGAATCTGACCTACTGTTAAAGTTAGCTTATATCTTCATGCCATTAGATGCAATCCACATTCAAAATATAAAAAAAATAATGCTTGTCTAACTCATTAGACTATATCTGTAATTACCTGTTTCCCACCCAGTGGCATTGGAATGTTTTATGTTCTTCATGCCGTGTCCTTGTGCAGATCGTGTGAATCAGCGTTAGTAATAATTTTGACTATATCTGGCTGATGTTATTGTGCTTGTTTTCTGTTTTTGCATTATGTTATTTACAGCAAGCAGAATGTTTTGGTTTTGCATGATGGCCACGTTTGTGTCAACTTAGCCGTTGAGGCATGAGTGTGGTTTTTCTTCTTGATGGGAAGAAAGACAAGTGATCTAATGAGAGGGTGAATAATTTTGTGAAGTATTGGAAGGTGCGAGAGGCCAATAGATTATGTAGACAATTCGTTAGGGCAGGCCATAAGCCTACTCAGTCTTTTCCTTTTTCTTCCAGTGTTGCTTCTCCTCCTCCATTGCCTTCTGCTCCATAGTCTCTTGTTCCCTGTGTGGTTCAGAAGAAAAGTAATAGATAATTGAGAAATATTCTTTTATTGAGTATAAATTTGACTGTATATGTTAGGGTGAAGATTGTAGTCCCTTTCCATACTGATCAACCTTTTTTGGTTTCCCCCTCGAGAGAGAAGGTGTTGGAGCCTGGGTGTCTGTATAGCCCACCCTCTCTCTGTGGTTGAATAAATGCAAGAATTGGATGGAGAGCCTTTACTCTACTCCCTTGCTAACAAGCAGTGAGAATTACACTATACACTGTCAAGGAATTTACACCAGGGGGTACTAGATTCACTGTTTCAATTGAAAGGACAAGGAGTTACTGAGGCGATGAAATGTGTAAGAGAAAGCACAACAAGTAAAAGAAAAAGGTATTGGCCAACCAATTTTCCCTTCCAGGTTACCTACCTTAAATTCCTGCCTCGCTTCCTCTGCTTGTGTCAGTTTCCACCACTTGATTGTCGATGGGACACATGCAGGCCTACCTTTTACTGTGTTCTTTATTTTCAAGTCCATTACCACCACCCTGTGCTGTGCTGCCACATATTCTCCATTTAAAATTTTACACTTTCTCACCTCAGATGTGATCTGCACATGAGGAAGTCAATTTGACTTTCTCTTACTCCACTTCTGTATGTGATGAACTGATTTTCTTTCTTTCAAACCAGGTGTCGACAACAGCCAAATCAAATGACGTTGCGCAGTCCACAACTCTCTCTCCCTCCCTCGTCATTTCTCTCTCCAACTCCCCAGCCACCATGCACCTTCTCAATACCCTCACTGGTCCTTCCTAAATGTTCATTCATGTCACCACCAATAATTAATCTCTCTTCTGCTGGTATTTCACTCAGTCCATTCCCTCCCAAAATGGCACTTTTTCAACTTCTGCTTTTAAACCCCTTCAGTTCAGTTCCATTAATATATAAGCGGTTATAGAAAACATCCATTTTGAAAAAAATTTATCCTTCTTCTCTCCATCAGAACAGACGAAAGTAGTCTTACTCTAAATGCTGTTAAGGGTCTGACTGAATTCTGGTTTTGAGTAACAAATCTGCACATTCCTCCATAGTGTTAACTCTTTTTCATAGTAACTTTGAGAGGAAAGGTGCCAGAGACTTTGTCTGTCTGTAGTCTGCCCTCTGGACTGCCCTGCATCAATAGGTCTTTTCTTTCTCAGGGAATCAAGCTGTATCTCAGTTTAAAGGTCTGTGGCCTTTGACATGTTCCTCTCATATATCTTGATCACTTAGGCTTGTGGCTCACTCTCCAAAATATAATTTTGTAAAGCATAAATTATCAGACCAGTTATTGAAGTTGCTGTTGTCAGACTTTAATGGTAGGGAGGGTAGCTTAACCTTAACTCCAAATTTAAGAGGGAATGACAATAATAATGACAATGATAAGAACTCCTTTGTTATCTGTTCTTGTTCTAATGATAAAATTGTTCAATCTACTGTTGAATCTGTTTCATTGGTCTCTATATCTTAGTGTCATCATTTCCTCCCACTTCTTGTCTCTTTGTAATCTATTTTGTCTATGCATATTGTCTTTAGCTTCTGCATCATTAGTAGGCACCTCAATTAAATCTAGAACTATTTGCCATTTTAGCAGCCTTATAGGCTCCTGTTGACAACATTTGGTCTCTTGAGGCAGTCATGTTAGTTATCGCTGCCCCACCTTTTATTCCCCTCCTCCCAGTCACCCTCCCAGCCATGCACTATGATTGATGTGAGGGAGTTTTCCCTCTTTTTTATGATTGATTTTAGTTTAATGTTTACTAATATTGTATATTTTAACCTAGTTTTGTGAATTAATCTTTATTTACCTGTGTGTATGTACTGTCACTAGTGTATTAAATATTTTTAATTTGCATATGTATTTTGTTTCTCTCTCTCTCTCTCTCTCTCAAGGGTAACTTGATTAGTTTTCACACACACACAGTTGCGAGCCATATACTTTTAAAGGTAATGTTGTAAGATGATTTTGAAATGATATTAAAGTGTTTTAGGATGATAGTTTAAGGTATATTTGGTGTAGGATGATAGTTTAAGGTACACATTTGATGTTTGAAATATTAAAATAGGCAGTTATCAATGTTTTTAGGGGGTCTTTGGTGTTTGAACTATTAAAATAGGCAGTTATAAGCATTTTTAGAAGGAGATGTCAAGTAGTCGCGTATTTTAGCTATTTGCAGGTGGTTGTGATCCCTATCCCCTGCAAATACCTTTAATGAATATGTTATAAAGGAACACATTTAGTGATCTGTAAGTGATCTTTTTCTATAACTTGTTCACCGTGCATTTCTGTATTTTAATGATGAAAGAAAATAATATGTTTAGCCTTCTATGCCTAAGTATTTTGTAGTGTTAGTTGAATTGTCTTTTAGTGATAAACTGTCCTGTGTTGTGTGTAGAAGAAATCTTTTATTTCAACATAACATATATTTTTTTTTTTTTAGCTGTAATCAGTTTGAAATTTAAAAACTATTATCCCAGATTTTCAAGGGAAACTTTAGTAAACTATTTAATATTTCTACCTTTGAGGTCATTCACAGAGCACAATATTTTTTAGGAAATATGAAACCTATATATGTACTTTAAAACACTCAAATAGTCAGAACTCTGTGTTTTATTAACAGTATGTAATTTTTTTTTTGTTGGTTTCAGGAAGCTGACATAGCACCTTTGGATTTCAGCCCAAGCTTATCACGCACAGAGGTCGTAGAATTTGGTATTTCAATTGGTGAAGACTTAGTTATTATTCTCTCAAGGGCACCATCTATTATCATGAAGCCATTCCTATTACTACAGATATTTTCTCTAGAGGTAACTTTGTGTGGTTGTAGCTTGACCATGCTCATTTCCAGACCATGTTGTAAGATATAGTATAAAATACTTATAATGTCTTAAATAGCAGTTAATATAACAGTATACTTGGTAAAAATCACGTAAATACTTTTAATTTTGTGAACCGGAATAATACTTAAAGTTTATAGAATATACAGTTTGACAAAAACTAATTGGACAGAATGTGGCATACAGTAAACTCCCCCCCCCATATTCGCGTTCTCACAAGTCGTGGACTCACTGATTCGCAGATTTCTCTATGGAACATATATACACATTATTCACGGAAAATTCACCCTTTCGCGGTATTTTTCACTGAGAAATATTCACTAATTACTGTATTTTCATATAATTTTCTTGACCAAATGCACTTTTTTTGTGATAAAACTATTAAAATACTCAGGTATAAGCATTTTTAGAGTTTTGTTTGTGTTTGAACTCTCAAAATAAGTGTTTTTAGAAGGGTTTTAAGTATTCACGGAGTTTAGTTATTTGCCGGGGGAGGGGTTTGTGTGTGTGGTACGCATCCCCCATTAATACGGGGGGTTTGCTGCACAGTATTTCTTTTAATTTTGTACAGAGTTTGAATTTGAAAAGTACTTGGAAAATGGAAGTATTAATGTAATATTCATCACAAACCTGATTTGTACAGATTTATAGCAGTTCTTACTTCATGTATGAAGGTGTTCTTAGCATAACAAAAACTTTCATACAATACCACATTTCACTAATCTAAGTGATTATGCAAAGGCTTGAATTACTGATTAATTATTAGAGGGGACTAAGTAGGCAAATGAGGTTTTTCCACTTTGTGGGGTGCCTCTGTTTACGCTAGCTGCCTCTCTCTGCTACTGATCTTGGTTAGGTTGTGGACACAAATGTTTTATAAACATGTTGATCCAAACATCTTCTTCCATGACTAAACCCATACTGTTTTTCCCCATCACTCCTTTTGTCATCTATCATTGTTTGTCAATCAAAACCTTATCACATAACTTCCCCTATGTACAAAGTAATGTCTGCCTAGGATATTCACTTGTACCACACTGGTCCTTTTACAGAAGAGCAGTAATCATTATTTTTCAATCAAAACCTAACCACACAACTTCCCCTATGTTAAAAGTAATGTCTGCCCATGTTATTCACTTGTACCACACTGACCCTTTTACAAAAGAGCAATTATCATTATTTGACAATCAAAACCTAACCACACAACTTCCCCTATGTACAAAGTAATGTCTGCCCATGTTGTTCACTTTTACCACACTGACCATCTAACAAAAGGACAGTTATTCCTTGTACCCATCCTCTTGGTACCTTCGCCTCATCCCGTTATCTTACCTGGTAAGCCACTCAAATTTTCAGTATCCCACCCAACATCTCACTTGTAATCCCATCAACTTTTGGTATGTTTCTGGTCTTTACTGTCTAAATTACCATACTTGCATTCTAAGCCGTTACTTCTGTGAACCCTAAATGTTTATGGTCCAGATTTAACATATTTCCAAAATAATCCAACTGTTACTCAAGATGATAGAGCTTTTGTAAGGGAAGGAGTGTGTGTGTGTGATTTTTTTTATTTTTTTTATACATGGACATGCTAGGGGATATTGTGTGCATTTGTCTCTTTTGGACTGTAAATTTTATTGTTTTTTCATCTTTTATGCAGTGAAAATTATGACAACATATAAAAATAAAAACAGATGCAATAGTCAGATTAAAAAATGAGAATACCTGCAGTGTAAAATAAAAATAACAAAAGGAGAGGAGTGTGTGTGTGTGTGTGTATGTATGTGATAGGCTTTAACGTACGCAGTTTGAGAGAACAATCTCTCTCTCTCTCTCTCTCTCTCTCTCTTGTATTGTGCTTGGTTATTTCACTACAAGTTGTGGTATAGTACTGTAATATCCTTTAATAAAATGTGGTAAAAGCATAAATGTAAAAACATGAAATAAAAAAAGCTCTAGTAAAGTCAAAAGCCTGCCTACCTCTCTCCATCCATCCCACACTGTATTCCTACCCCTCTCCCAGCCTGGGAAACTCCTTTCCTGGCCACCCACCTTCCAAAACAACCCTTTTTCTTGGTGAGCCTTCCTGTAAAAAGCGTTAGTACTGCCCCTCCCATGGCACCCAGCCATCTAACCCCCCCCCCCAACATTGGAAACCTGGTTTCCCAGTCTCTTCAAACCCTTTCTCAGTCTCTTTATTAGTTTAAGCAGTGTTATCAACAGTTCCTTAGACTCCACAGCATTATCAACCATTGGAGAACAGTTTTCAAAATTTTTGGTTCCTGAAGTCCAGTTGTATTTGAATAATGTAGAGGTCTAGATAATGTCCATATGTATAATCTAGGGATTATTGTTGTGTGTTTGTAATTATATATATATATATATATATATATATATATATATATATATATATATATATATATATATATATATATATATATATATATATATATATATATATATATATATATATATATAGAATGTATATATAATTATATATTTATGCAGATATAGTCATAATTTAATTTATATATATATATATATATTGTTACGTGTGAGGGTCTTGGTTGATCATGTATTATTCAATTTATAATTTTTGACGGCCCTGCAAACCAAGATTACCACGTAACCTGCCACTTGAAGCCAAAAGTTAACCTCAAAGACAGACGTTAATTAGCCAAAGGTCGCCAGTTAAGGGTTATTAACCTTAAAGAATATTTGAGATGAATTTGATTTTAAACGAACGGTTCTTCCAAACATTCGGACGCTGAGGCATACAAAGCATCGAGATTTAACCTGATTTTGCTTACCTAAATCCTAGGTATTTTACTGGAATAACGGGTTGAAGCTAACAACATAATAATTTGGCTTAATCTAGACTTCGTGAACACATATACCGTAAGTGGTGGCTGAAGGGGAACAAAGGAAATTTGAAATACAGAAAACAAAGGATAAAAGAATGGCAAGTTTTGAACAAAAGCGACTTTACCTTAGGGCGAGCGTTGTGCATCAACGACCGACGTGGAGTTCTTGCAATTGTTTCTTCACTTCACTAATAGAATAATAGACAAAGAAAGGGGGAAGAGGTCCAACTGGACGTGTTATCTCTCCAAAGCTTGGTTCTCTCTCAAGTTCCCTGACCGGCCTGGGTCAAAACAGGCCTATCAGTCATGCCTTAGGCGTCACGCTTTGTTAAAACATTCGCCACGAGAGACAGGTAAAAAGGAAAAAAGGACCTTAGGACCACCTATTTTTAAAGTTGAATATGGAAATTTTCCTATAGGGTGGAAGGCCTAACTTCCCTATCCTGTTCTCCAACGGACGTTAAGGTTTGAACTGAAGATGCTCCTATATAGACAACGTCTTTTCCCGGTCTCAGTCAGGCTGATATTTTTACAATCAAAAGTTATGAGGGTGAATAGCAGTAATATTTGTAAAAATATATATATATATATATATATATATATATATATTTTTATAAATTACTGCTGTTCGCATCTCGATGTATTTAGGTGTAGGAATATTAGTCAGATTGACCTCGACAGAGAACATCTCTGCCCCGCCGGTAGGCTAGACAATTCAAAATAACAATCACCGCCCGAGTAGACAAATGGCGCCGCGCGATAGGCTGGACAGTTTATAAACAAAATATGCTAGGGCATTAGGGACCTAAGCCTCAGAGAGTTTACACTCAATGACCCCTAGTTATGGTGGCCCTAAGCTTTATTCTATGCATTCGCGATGCCTTTGTCCAGGTCGGATTGCCCGGGCGGTGTCAAGAGGCGCCTCATCTGGCGGAACAAGCAAGGTCGGTCAGAGCGAGCAACGCGGTCACTGAACCAGGGTGACGCTGCGTCGTGCGTCGACATATTCTTTGTTCTTTATTACTTTTACTCCTACGTCTATCTTAATTAGTGAATTGGGAAGACTGCCAGAATACGACTCCTGAGGTCCCTCGTTTGCACAGCTACTGGACATTCACGGTAAGTCCGATTCTTGTTGAAGCTTCGTCGATTGACTAGTACTTCTTCTGTATTTCACATTTTTCTTTTTCTTCCTTCAGCCACCACTTAGGGTATATGTGCTTACGAAGTCTAGATTAAGCCAAATTATTATATTGTTAGCTTCAACCCCGTTATTCCAGTAAAATACCTAGGTTAGGGTAAGCAACACAGTTTTAAGTCGATGCTTTTGTATGCCTCGCGTCGAATGTTTGGAAGAACCGTTGCGTTTAAAATCAAATTCATCTCAAATATTCTTGTTAAGGTTAATTACCCTTAACTGGCGACCTTTGGCTAATTAACGACTATCTTTGAAGTTAACTTTTGGCTTCAAGTGGCAGGTTACGTGTAATCTTGGTTTAGAAAAAATGTAAAAATTACGTGAAATTGAATAATACATGATCAGCCAATATATATATATATATATATATATATATATATATATATATATATATATATATATATATATATATATATATATATATATATATATATATATATATATATATATATATATATATATATATATATATATATATATATATATATATATATATATATATATATATATATATATATATATATATATATATATATATATATATATATATATATATATATATATATATATATATATATATATATATATATATATATATATATATATATAAGGGATTTTGACAAAGGAAAAATCTATTTCTGAGGAAGGCCCGTGTCACCCGGTGAAATTCCATTGTTGCACGAATTTCTAGGTATAAAATGCTAGATATACCAGAAAAAAAGAGCTTTCAGGAATGCTGGGGTTACTACCCCAGATCGAGCGCCTTCTCCGAGGAAGACGTCGGTATAACGGCGTGAGTGAAAGGATCACTACCGCAGTCTCGCTCGAAAGATATCTCCCTGTTAAAACCCCCCAGAAGAGCGGTGAGCCGCAGCAGCCCCCACACAGAGACGCCCGCCAGTTCGGCGACACCAGCGCCACCTACCTCATTCCAGGCTAGCACTACCCCCAGGCTTGGCATGTGCAAGTAGGGGAGCAGAAGGTGCCTCAGGGAGGGTCACCGGGTGACACAGGCCTTCCCTCAGAAATAGATTTTCCTTTGTCAAAATCCCTTTTCTGAGTCCAGCCCCGTGTCAGCCGGTGAAATAGTGATAGAGAATCATGCCAAGGCTGCTAACTACGTGGAAACAAGGTAATCTGAAGAAAAAACATAAGTTATGAAAATGGTTTTAATCAGGGTATCTCTCACATGGGAAATTGAATACTAAATTGGAAAAGTACAGTAAAAAAGCTTAACATTACGAAATATGTGAGCAAGTCCACAGTGTGGCAGGGAAAAAACCCCAAAAATACATAAGACTACAAGGGTATAATGTTAATTGAAAAATTACTTAGACTAAAGAGTATATATAACCTTATAGCTACACACGCAAGAGACAATACAACATGGGGAAGAATTTCATACATATATATATATATATATATATATATATATATATATATATATATATATATATATATTATATATATATATATATATATATATATATATATATATTATATATATATATATATATATATATATATATATATATATATATATATATATATATATATATATATATATATATATATATATATGGATGGTACATGGAGCAAAATAAATACCCTTAGTAAACCCCAAAGGAAAAACATAATCATAACATGTCAAATTATAGTTTCCACTCAACAGAGACAATATAATATCAATATGAGGAGCAAGGCAGTGAGGCATGATCAACCAGGAGGACAAGCAGAGAATAAATGAGGCAGGCGGGCGGGGGTGGGGAGGGGTTAGGGGAGGATAAAGGAAGATGACTAATTAAGGAGGGGAGATGACACTTCCCACAGCCTATTGTAGAAAACTTCAGGGCTTGAGTGTTTTTTTAAATAGTGGCGTTTAAATACTAGAGGTGATTTCCAACCCGTGTATTTGGAGAGTTCTGAGAAATCCATATTATGAAAGTAATTAATAGAAGTAGCAACTGCTCGAATATCATGAACCTTAGGAACTGAATCTGGGTTAGCTTGTTTAATAAAATACAAAATTTGTTGCCTTATTGCATTTATCGATAGAGTACCACCTTTCTCCCTGATAAAAAAGAGGACCCGACTTACACTGTGGAGTTCTTAAAAGGTAAGACTTTAGGGTATAAACTGGACATAAAGACTGGTCTTGTGGAAGGGGCACCACCTTCCAAGGGGACCACCTGTCTTGCGGGTCTTCATTTTTAGCTAAAAATCTAGGGTCAGGGGAAAGGAGGACTTCTCCGGACGGGAGGAAGTTAACAAAATCATCACCTCTAGCGAGAGCCGATAGCTCTGAGATTCTGGAACCTGAAGCCAAGCTAATCAGAAATAAAGTCTTCCTTAACAGATCCAAATAAGAGCATTGAAAGTTGTCAATCTCAGATGCTAACTTAAGAACATCATTGAGGAACCACGTAACAGATTGTGGGCGTGATACGGGTCTCAGACGAGCGCATGCTCTGGGAATAGATGAAAAGTAGGAATCTGTAAGGTCAATTTTAAAGCCATATAAGAATACCTTCTTCAGGGCTGACTTGGCTGTGGTAATAGTGGCCGGGGCAAGGCCTTTCTCAAACAATGATCTAAAGAAGGTAACTGCTAGGTTAGTCGTCATGATTTGGGCTTCAGATGCTTTCAGAAAGGAGGCCAATTTTTTTACTGCTGAGTCATACTGTCTAAGAGTAGAATCTCTTTTGTCTGATTCTAAAAACAGAGTGTTAACGGGGTCAATGTTTGCTCCCTTTTGGGCTGCAAACTTTATAAAGTCCATAAAACTAGGGCATTCTGAATTCTTGAGGAAGCTGACACAGTCTTGGTTTGTACTGTCTGGGTCAGTTTGGGCTTGGGAATCGAAGACTTCGCAATCCCAGTTCCTGAAGAAGAGGGAACCAATTGCTCTTCGGCCAATAGGGGCTACCAGGGCTGGTTGACCTTTGAATGTCCTGAGTTTGTGTAATACTTTCAGCAGCAAGTTTATTGGGGAAACAGATAAATCTTCTCCCAATTGTTCCAATCTATTGTCATTGCGTCCGTGGCATACGCCTGGGGGTCCAGGTTCGGAGCCACATAACAGGGAAGTTTGAAGTTGCTCTCCGTCGCGAACAGATCCACTTGGGGAGACCGGAACTTGGCGACAAATCAATTGAAGGATTCCCCGTCCAGGGACCACTCCGTCTCCAATGGAGTAGTTCTGGACAGGAATCTGCCACCACGCCCTTCGCACCCCGCTAGGTGGGTGGCTGACAGATGCCAGCTGTGCTTGTTCGCCAGGAGAAAATAGCAATCATAACCTGGTTCACTCGACCTGATTTGGAGCCGCCCCTGTTGATGCAATGAACTACCACTGCGCTGTCCAATACCAGCCTGATATGAATCCGGCGGGGCGGATTTTCTTTAGGGTTAGAAAAAACCGCCATAGCTTCCAGGGTGTTTATATGGAACTGCTGAAACATAGTGGACCCACGTCCTTGTACTTTTGTTTTGGCGAATATCCTCCCCTGCCAGCTTGAGAAAGCGTCCGTGTGAACAACTAGCGCCGGAGGGGGAAACTGAAGTGGAACTGTCTTGGACAGGCCACCGACTGTGGACCAAGGCCGCAGTCTCGCCTTTAAGATTCGGGGAATAGAGGAGACCTTGTCTCTGAGCTTGACATTGGCTCGACTCCGCCACACTGTTTATGTCTTTTAATTTTGCTTTTAAGAGCAGGTCCGTCACTGAGGCAAATTGAAGAGACCCAAGGATTCTTTCTTGGGTCCGGCGGGATGCTGATTGGTTTTTCAGAAATTTCCTGGTAAGGGACGCTATCTCCTTCCGCTTGGGAGGCGGGAGGGATAACGTGTGAGAGGACAGATCCCACTGGAGACCCAGTCACTGAAACCAGGACTCCGAGGTCAGGCGGGACTTCTCTCTGTTCAGCTGAAAACCTAACGACTCCAGGAAGCTGATGACCGTGGGACGTAGCCTTCCGACATTCTAGAACTATTTGGAGCCCAAATTATCCAATCGTCTAGTGCGCTGCTAGAGGGATATCCTCGGGACCGGTTGCTTTGAACTACCGTGTCGCCAGCAGTAAATATCCTGGGCGCAATGTTTGACCGAAAGGCATGACCCTGAAGGAGTAGGCTTGATTCCCGAGTCTGAAACCCCAGGAGCAGGGCAGGAAGCTCCGGCTCAACCGGGGACGTGATAGTAGGCGTCTGAAAGATCGATAGAGGTGGTGACGGCTCCACGCGGAAGTAGAGTCCGTACCTGAGCTACCGTAAGCATGCGAAATTTGTCGCATTTTATGTAGAGAATTTAGCAGCTGACTGATCCAGGATCACTCTTTGCTGATCGGAGTCTTTTTTTGGGAACAGTGAATAACCTGCCTTGAAACTTTAGGTGCCTTACTTTCTTTATTGCTTGTTTGTTGAGCAATTCTGCCACGTAGTCCTGTAGGACTGATGAGGGTGGCTGGTAAAACCTGATCAGAGGAGGAGGGTCTTTGATCCAGCTCCATCCTAGACCCTTGGACACAATGCTGTGTGCCCAAGGGCTGAAGGTCCATTGGTCCCTGAACCAATACAGGCGACCACCTACCTGTTTGTTCTCAGTGGGAGGGAGCGGGTTTGTTCCCTCTACCACGTCCAGGCTTACCTCTTGGAGTGGTGTTGGACTTTCCTCTGTAAGGAGCCCTACCTCTTCCCCCCCTTGCGCTCCTATTAAGGCCGTGAAAGAATCCACGGCCTTCATAGGTAGGATTGTATGCTGGTGAAGCAACATGAGTGCGGCAGGGAATGGGCTGGTTGAACCAAAGAGGGTGCAAGGGAAGGGCTGGGGTGGAAGAACCATATTGTTGAGGATGGGCCTTTGAGGTGGGGCTGTGCCACTGCCGAGACCGGGGCGGCTTGGACTACCGCCTGATGATGGGGTCTCTTGTGCCTCCTGAATCGTTTGCCTCCTCTCGTCTGGGGGCCGCCAGATTCTGTGGTCTTTCGCTTGTAGGCAGAGATGCCCCAGCGAGCGCAGACTCTGGTTGGCCCTGTAGCCTCCCTAAGAACATTAGTAACCTCTTCTTCAGGGAAGAGGTTAGGTCCCCCAGATCGAGCTCTTCACGAGCTTGTTAGGCTCGTGACGGATGGTGGCATCAGCGAAAATAAATTTCCTGCATTCAAGCCTGGCCATGATAAAGTCAAACAGGTCGGACTGAAATCCCGCCAATAGGGATTTAGCCAAGACCTGAAAGAAAGGCTCGTCTGCACAGGAGACGGCAGTGGCTTCAGTGAGGCAGGCGGAGTTCAAAGCGGGCTAGCTTAGTCCGGGCCTCAAACTCCGCCTTCAGCAGGGCTTCCGGTAGCTTAGGAAGCTGCTCGCTAAATTGCGTTGACGCGCAAAAAGCGTCCAGCTTTCCAACAGTAAAGGTGGACGGCGCGTCAGTCCAAAACTCATCGCCCCCTGGGAATACCAGGGATGTGGAGTCTGTTTCCTTTAATTGTGGTAAAGGATTGCCATCAAAGCACGCTCGGGCCGTAGCTAGAGCGACTTTGTTTAAGCAGGGAGTCGGCAACCTGTCACCCAGGGCGAACATAGTGAAATTGCCCTTGAAAGGCGTCAATTTAGTGTTATCGGCCTGCCACTCCGTCAGAGTGCGCATAAGAGCCGACTGAGCCTGGTCTCTAGGGAAGATCACTGTCTCCCTAGGAACCTTGTCTGAACGTACCCAGGCTTCCTCCGTCAGCCTAACGAAGCCTGGGTAAGGGGGCAAGAGATCGGCGGGAAAGAATTCAAGCTCTTCCAACCGCCTCGTGCCAAGACCTTCAACCGTTAAGGTGCCCTCGTGTTGGATAGCCCGGAGGGCGAAACGCCAAGGGTTCCCGACGTCAAAGGGAGGGAGATCCGCCGTATCTGGAATGGCATACTGGGGTTCGGCTCCGCCTGGGCGAGCTATCCCCGCCAGTATATTGTCATGACTGGTCAGTTTCTCCGAGATTTGAGTAAACTTGGACTCAACCTCCGCCGAGAACCGCTCGAAAAGCTGGTTAGCAAAAGACTCCGCATCAAAGGCAGGCTTGCGAGGAGGGCTTGGTTTTGATGCCCTCTTACTCGCGCCTTTGCCGGAGGAACCAGACTTGCTCCCGGAGGCTACAGGTGCTGAGACCTTAGCCTTCGGAGAGGGGAAAAGGCAAGGCTTTCCTGGAAGACGAGGACTTAAAGCCCTTCGCCTTCCATGAAGTCTTCAACTTCAACTTGGGGATAGCTGATGGAGCTCTATCACCCAAGGAGGAAGAATTCACAAAACCTGCAAAGGAAGACACTGATGAAGCTGGGGAGTCAAAAAGGGTGCCCGCCCCCGCTACCTCACTTACCTCGCTACTTACCACCTGGTCCTGTTCAGTGTTCATGGGTTCCAGGTCCAAGTCTAACGGCGACGTCCTCCGAAACCTCGGCGTAAAGGATGTCCACTTGGGGTGGCTGGGTCGCATCCCGGATCTGCTGGATGATGGGGGTGGCAGGTTCTTCTGG
This sequence comes from Macrobrachium rosenbergii, assembly GCF_040412425.1. NCBI lineage: Eukaryota > Metazoa > Arthropoda > Malacostraca > Decapoda > Palaemonidae > Macrobrachium > Macrobrachium rosenbergii. The sequence goes on from NC_089795.1 coordinate 65,292,478, forward strand.
CACGCGGCCGCCACCCGTCGCGCCGGGGTAGAGCAGGTCCCTCAACTTAGCGTCGAGGACATAAGTCTTCCCCGGCCGGAGCGTTCCTCCGAACCCAGCCACCCAAGCGGCGGAGAGATTCCAAGGAAGACTTCTTGGAGGACTCGTCCGCCTGTAAGAGAACCGACATAGAGTTGAACAAAAGAATGGTTCGAGAACCACATAAACATTATTTCAATATGAGGAGCGTAATATGGAAGAAAACTATATCTTACTGACTCGTCCTGGATACTCGCACACAAAGCGAAGCATACCTCACAGCCGTCGGGGTGCCAGACTACCAGGTCGTCTAACCGGACCGAACAACCAGCGTGGGTCCGGCACACTACATGTCCATAGGGTTGTTGTAATGAAGCGGTGCACCCCGGCTCCTCACAGCGAACAGTCTGTAAGTGTAAAAAGTACATGAACCTACCACTCTAAGTAACCTAAAGCTGGCAAGCCCGGGAATTTCAGCTTACAACCGGAATGCTCCGGTGGATAGGAAACCCCTCGTTAAAAACTAGGCCAACGAGCTCCAAATTAAACAGAGTGGAAGGTAACATTTCAGACCCTGAATACTCGCGAATGAAAGGTATGAGACAACAGAAATCTACCGCATGGCTGCTGCAAAACAACGCGAAACCCCGGCGAGTACCGACTCAATAGCATATTAAAATGTAGAGACGGGAGTGAGGCTTCCACCTGATTAGATAAAATACACTTTCTATATATATACTAATTAATAGAATAAATAAGTGATGGTAAAGGGAGCAATCCACTCGAGACCGGAGGGATCCGTTTTTCATATATATTCCCCTACCTCGGACTTCCCGCCAGTGAAACAGCAGGTGAGGGATGTCGTCATGATAGGCCAAGTACATAACATAAGCCGGGAGCAAGTGTCAACAACCCAACCAAGAAACCTGACAGAGAGGAATGAAAGTGTGGAGAGAATGTCTGAACCCTTTCGAGCCGAAACGGTAAACGAACCACCAACACAAAACACAGCGAGCAGCTTGGGACTGTCTGGAGGGAGCGAATCCTCTACCAGGGAGTCCCCAACTCGAGAAAACGCCATCTAGCGCCACCTGCACAAGTAGAGCAAAGCTGGAAGGGGGAGGTGGTGGGGTAGGGAAGAGGGTAGGCTACGAGAGTGAAAAACAGAGACAAGTGGAAACATCTACCCGCAAACTGCAAACACACACCGGCTCCAAGAATAATTAAAACAGGAGGGTGGCTCAACACTAAGGGAGGGATGCGACTGGGCCTCAATGCCCAACTTCCTGACTAGGCTAAGCCTAATAAATTACGAACCAGGCCCAGCCTAGGCTAACGGAAGGAATACGGGAAGGGAGGAGAGAAAACAGGGAGAGAGAAATTTTGTGTCGAGAGCCAACCGGGACTGAAAAGAGGGGGCAAAAAGGCGGTCAGCCTGAGAGACACACCCATCGAACTCTATTCCTCTGAAAGGAAGAGAACTAAGGGCCTCACTCTGCCACCCAAAAACGACCACGGAGGAAACAGCAACAAAACTCCCTCAATCCGATGGATCCTCCACGCCTAACCTAAAGGGCGCGAGAGGAAAGGAAGCACACGAGCCTAATGTAATAGGCAAGGGAAGACCCACACCATAAAAACCATCACACAAAAAACATAGAATTTAAATGTAAAAATGCTCGTACAGGTGCGTAGCTCACCCCAGGGAAGCGGTTAGATCTGAGGGCTGCCGCTACCGAGGAGAGTAAACAGAATATAAACAAAACAGAGCACCAACGCCAAGAAAAAATAAAATAAAGACTAAAATAAAGTAATACCAACAAGGAACCCAGCCTGGGGGAAACCTAGATGGGGCACCACCCTAATATGGACCGTAAAGGTCTATCGTAGTTCATTAAGACTCAAAAAGGGGGGCCACCAGGAAAACCCGCCAGGAAGAGAACCGGGGGCAGATAATAACATATAACGATGAGACAACCAAACAGAAAAAGATTGATTTTGTCGCCTCGCGTCGACATGGTTGGAAGGGGACGCCGCGGGCCATAACAAAAGTTCTCATAATTGTGAAAACAGAGACAATTGATAGCCAAATTATCGAATAAAACCCCACAATAAGATGGTACTTTAACTTGGAGATGGTAAAGTTGCTCGAAGACATGATGAATTGGAAGAATAATCCAATAAAAGGCAACAAGTACAAAAAGAGTGGTGAGCAAGTCACGCAGGTTAGAAAATGAAATGAGGTAGGTGGTGCTGGTGTCGCCGAACCGGCGGGGCATCTATGTGTGGGGGCTGTAACTGCTCACCGCCTCTTCTGGGGGTTTTAACAGGAGATATCTTTTCGAGTGAGACTCGTGGTAGTGATCCTTTCACTACCCTTCATTATACCGACGATCTGCCTTGGAGAAGACGCCATCTGGGGCAGTAAACCCATTCTGAAAGCTTTTTTCTCTGGTATATCTAGCATTTTATACCTAGAAATTCAAAAAAAACAACAATGGAATTTCACTGGCTGACGGGGTTGGACTCAGAATATATATATATATATATATATATATATATATATATATATATATATATGAAATATATATATATATATATATATACATATATATATATATATATATATATATATATATATATATATCTCTAGGATATATATAATGTATGTATATATGTAATGTATATATATGTATGTAAGTGTGTCTGCATATATTTATGTTTGTGTGTCTGTGCTTACATAAAGATTTTTATTTCAAGATTTTAAGTTTTTATGGGCAGCTTGATAAATAAAAATGTTGACTAAATCTGCATAAATAACTTTACAGTGATTATTTTATTCATCGAAATTTCTAGTGTTGGCATTCTTTTGACATACAATTGAAAGTTTTACAGACTGAAATTTTGTTAGATTTTTTTGAAAGGAATAATATCTGATTTCCTTCTTTCTCTCTTGGTCATATAGACTCTGGGGAGTATTGTTGCTTGTGCAGTGGCATTAGGCATTACTCTTGGAATCTTTGTCAAGATTGAATCTTCTTTTGACCAGAGTTTTGTTCAGAAGCTGTATCTACCTCAACTAATTGCAAATTGTTTAAAGCTTTTTGTAAATCAAGGTAAGTTTCTTGTTCATATAATGCAAAAAAAAAATTATAATAGAAATTATTGGATAATATATTGTGCAATCCATTAACAAATATATCACACTAAAATGCTCAAATTGTGCATTTTTTAAATAATTTTACAGGTAGCAATGAGTGGCCTCTTGGAAATGGGGGTAGAATAGTTACTATTTCTGGAAGTTTAATAGTTATTGTTGTTGGCTCTGTCTACAGTGGGTCCATTACTGCTTTCTTTGCTATTCCTTTCAGGTAAGTCTTGAGGGCCTGAAGTCCATCAGTGTGTGTAGCAGATTTTGTTGGCTGTCTAATACATCAATAATTTCTTCTTATAATCTAACCATACTTTTGCTTCTTTTGCAGTCCCAAGTTGCCTTCCTTAAACCACCTAGTGTGTGTTTCCCCCTTTTCTCTTAGCATACCATTATCCATTTCATTTACTCCCACATACCTATACAAATTAATATCCACCATTTTTCCACTATCTATATATATTATTCCATCTTCTTTGCTGATACTTGCTGTACTTCATTATCAATCTCTGTAGCCTCTCTTCACTATCACCAACTAACACTGTATCATTAGCAAACATTAACTGCTCCACACTCCATTCACAACCCCTTTCCTTATATTACAACTTTTCATCTACATCTTCTGATCTTTCTCTAATTTCTCTCAGTAATCCAGGTACTCTGTATATTTTTACAATGCTGATTCCATCATTCTTGCAACTCCTATGCAACAGAAGAGCTGTTCCTCTAACCCATTCCTGAGGAACCTTTCCCCCCCTTCCTCACACAGTTTAAGTACCTTGGACAAATGTGAAGTGTTTGCATGAGTGCGCTCGCTGCATCTAGGGAGTCACTTGAACTTTCTCCTCATGAGAAATGAACTGAGTGGCAGTTCCTTCCAAGAGACCATCAGTTACATTATAAGATCATTTTGCTAATTTACCGTGCTTTCCAGATTTATTACTCTCCAGTACGACTCCTCATCCTCCTAAAAATACTTTGTCAGATTCATCCTTGAATTTTCATTAATTTTTCTCTTTTCCTGCTTTCTTCATGATTACCATATTCAGTCTCTTGTATACTGTACTGCACTTCAGGCCATCACTATTTCCATTATTTTATCATCTGACTTTTACTGGTTTTATACCACCTTCCTCCTATTCACCTGTATCTCCAGACACATGCTGCTCTTGCATCTACATATTCTAAAACAAGAATATTTTTTATTACAAAATTTGCAGTTGTTCTCAACAGATTATCATCTTCACTCTGCATTGTCAAAACTTTTTGTATTGCATCTTACAAGATGTCAGAAGCTTTCCTTAGGACTATATAAATTTTCTTCACAATTTATTTCCCTCATGTACACTTACTGTTTTTGCTGAATAACTTGGTTATGTTCACCCTTAAATTTTAACTATTCTTTTTGCTCTTCTAGATCTCTGTAAACAAGCATCCCGTCTTTCATGAAACTATTTTTTCTTTACTAGTTTTTTCTTTACTAAACCTTTTATGTAATTGTACCCAATACATGCCGTTTGTATTCCTTCTTCCTACATGCCTGTACTCGAAACATTCACTGGCATAATCATTGACTCCATATTAGACCTTTGCATACTTCTCATAAACTCCTTTGATGGACATAGTCTAATGGTTAGGATACTAGCCTAACTAATGTAGTGGCTTAGGTACAGATCCTTTATTAGTATCAGTGTGTGCGAGAAAGGGTTTTGTGAGTAGAGGCCAGTGGCTTTATACCTCGTGTGATTAAAACACATATGATATGTAAAATACAGAATTGAAATTTGTAAAATAGAAAATTAAAAATAAAAAGTATATATACAGTCAACCCCCCGTATTCGTGTTCTCATGATTAGCGGACTCACGCATTCGCAGGTTTCTCTGTGGAACATACCTAGCCATTATTCGCGGAAAATTCCCCCATTCGCGGTATTTTTCACTGAGAAATATTCACTAATTACTGTATTTTCATATAATTTTCATGAATAAATGCACTTTTTGTGATAAAACTATTAAAATACTCAGGTTTATGCATTTTTACAGGGTTTTTCTGTGTTTAAACTATCAAAATGGGCAGTTCTAAGTGTTTTTAGAGGGGTTTGTAAGAGATGCAAAAGAAACGAGCAGGTAAAAGTTACTGCTGGTTTATTACAGATTCAGGCAGTTTATATAATGGCCGACTGGCGCCAGACCGCGGAATACAATGAGATTGAGTGTGACCTGAGGTCAAAAACAATTAACAATAATATACAGCGAACAAGTACAATTTACAGTACAAAAACATACAGAATTCCAATATGGATATAATCTTGATGCCTGCGAATAAAGAAACACACGATACATAATTTATGACAGTTGAACAAATACATGTAAAGTTTAAATGGTAGAAAAATGTGTGACCTGGCACGTTAGGCGTAACGAATTGTGGCGAAGAAAGTGGGAGGTCACCAAAGAAGAGAACTTGCTCAGCGGAGACTTAATTAATGACGCATCCAAGGCTGCTGACGGCATTGGGATTTACAAATCTAAGCGGACGTTCTATGAGGGAGACTCCGCTGACGGTGATGTGGTAGCTTTACAGGTTTAAGTATTCGTGGATTTTAGCTATTTGCGGGGCGGGGGAGCAGGTGTGTGGGGACGATCCCCTGCAAATACAGGGGTTCACTGTAAAGTATAAAATTTATTCTCAACAATTGACGTATCCTAAGAGATGATGATAACTATTATTTATAGTCCTTTGAACAGCTCCTCTCTATAAGCAGACACTAAGTGCACATGTTGAACTGGAAGCATTGTAATCTTTTTTTATCTTACCTGCATAAGATGAATGGAAATTTGAGACTTGTTTTGTCTTGCTCTGCTTTCCCAACCGTGGCCTGTTACAGATACAAACACCTCCAACTCTGGAAAGTTCTGTCATACATATATTCTATTGGTCCTTGCCCATTAATACTTTGGTTGATAAAAAGGAAAAGAATTTACCCACTCATAAGCTTACGAAACAACACACATCTGCTGTGCTATGTGAAAATGCTTTTGTTGTGCATTATTGCAAACCGGTGGTATTTGGACATGCAAAACAACCATGTTCCCAGTGTGGTTTGATGGATAGGCTCCCTGTTATGTGGTATCACTTGGCAAAGGCTTTGTTTACCTCCAAGATCACTTCTGATTGGTTGTGTAACCACTTCTGTAAGGTTATTCATATCAGGCACAAGACCTTGGAATTGCTAAACATCGGGTGAAGGCTTTGTTTCTCATGGACAATGCGCTTGCACATCCTAAGACAACCCTGTTGGTTGGTGACAAAGGTCCTATTAGAGTCCTGTATTTACCTCTTAATATGACTGCATTCATTCAACCAATAGGCCAAAGTGTTATTATTGCAAAGAAGCTACTATACTGCAGGAAGTTCTTGAAGGAGGTGAGAAGGAGGTGATGGTGGCTGCCGAGAACACTCGAAAGAGCGTTTGACACGTATGTTCAAGAAGCATGTGATGAAGTTGATTTCAAAGTGGAATCAGTGTTCTTATCAAAGTACTCTTGACTGCTTCAGATACTTTAACCTCAAGGAAAATAAAATAATGGTGACAATATAAATCAGCAATGATTAGTTTACAGTTCCTAATGAGTTCTGATTGTTTTGCCAATGAAGTTGGAAGTTTTTTTTTTCCAGTGTTTGTCAGTGTGTGTGTGTTATTGGGATGTTTCATGGTGAGCAGACAAAGAAAACACTTGGTAGTTATTCATTAGGTATCTTTATCAAACTTTTGCTAAAATTCTGTTCAAAGACAACATTCTGATGTCTTAGAAGCCATCTTGATTGCGAGCAGTTTTCCAAAAATTAAATGTGGATGAAGTCACTTAATATTTTTCCACTTGTACTTTCCTATTCATAAAATATTTTGCTGATACACACACAAAGGTAGTGATTCCAGTGAGTTTTAAGTTTTTTTATCAGGCTACATATGAGAGTGACCCTTGCTTGTGGATGTATACTCCACCAAGTGCTCTTGATACTGCCTCTGTTATTCCCTTTCTGTTCTTGTTGCTGTGTGTTTTAATAGGATATCTGAATAGGTAAGCATAACTGCATGACACATTCAAGAAAAAATTAATCCTGAAGACAACTAAGGAAATCATGATCTGATTAAAGTTTAAATCATTAATGACTGTACAGTGATTTTGTTCAGATTTGTACATTGAAAATTGTACTTAATTATTATAGTAGCAATATATCTGAAGAATGGAAACAGTTTTAACCAGTGAAGTAATGCTGACATTTGTTTTATAACTTACATTAATGCATTTAAATATTGTAGAGCAAATTTTCTGCTAGCCTTATTCATGTTTTGTCTACTCTTATATTTTCTGCAAGGTCCAAACCCATTGACTCGGCTGAAGATCTTCTGGCCAGCAAAATTCGGCCTGCCTTGAGAAGCAAAACAAACTTCTGCCAGACTCTGGTTAGTAAAGGAGACAGTATTTTGGATGGGCTATGCATGAATTGTTTGTTGTTTGTACTGTACTTTAGAAAAAAGCACATACTCCAACTTTTAATTTGCCATTACATCGTCAAAAATATTTTGACAATCCAGGTATGCATAATCTGATTTTTTATGTGGTTTCTCTGATGTTAAGTCATTTACCATTGCCGGCATCCCTCCTTATATCCTTAGGTTTCCTTTGGTTCAGTTCTTCTGATACTGTACATATTGCAAACATCCTGTGCTAAGAAACCATTCTTTTTCACATTATGTGCAATCTATCTGCACTGTGATAGGCTAAGTATATCAGCAATGCTTTTTGCATACAGCCTCTTTAATAGCTGATTTAGTAATGTGCTGGTGTTGCACAGAAGTACATGGTGCCATAAGTTCCATTTATTATGTAAATAAGATTTTTTACACAAATTAAAAGGCCCTGTAAAATTCTGCTAGTCATGTCTTTCCTTTGCTCTATCTTCCACAAGTATCTTGTCATCTGTATCTGTGGTTCCTGTCTACTTTCCAAATGCAGGTCTGATTGAGATCGTGATGATGATGATCAAAGAAATTTATAGATGGCCTGCCCTTTGGTTTTTAAAGTAGTGATTAAAGGAAGAGATGCGATCTCCCTTGTGAAGTGATTTATATGTTTGGTGATGGGAAAGTTTCTAGAGTAATGGGCGAGGGGAATCATAATTCTCTTGTAAATGGAAAATGTGGTAAGGTGAATATAGGCATAACTAATGATAATATTAAATATACCTATAAAAAGAATTTGTAAACATTATGAAACAATAGTTTGATAAGTTTGAGAGCAAATAAACAAAAAATGTGTTCTGTCCTTAGACATGCAGAAATATTGATAGAATTGCTAGATCTTAAGCAGAGGGTTCAAGGGGTAACTAGTTGATTGGTTGGGTGTTTTATTTGGCAAAAGTGATTACTTAAGCCGATGGTTGAAACGAGAAAGGAGAGATGTAGATGCAATGTTTTTGTATAAGAACAGGGGTTGTGAGTGGAGTGTGGTGGCTGGTATTTGTTGATGATTGTGTTATTTTGTGGTACAAAAGAAATACAACTCACTTAAAAACAGTTTCAGATTATTTGTAAGGAAAAGTTAAAACTAAATATTAGCTAGAGCAAGGTAACAAGTGTAAATCAAACCCAAGAAGATGAAGAAAATAATTGTGTAGATTGTGGAGTGACACAACTGTGTACACAAGGGTTTGATGTGCTACTGCTGAGTCCCCTATTTTTTATATAAAGCAGCTAACCTATGGGATGTTTTCTGCAGTTGTTTCTACACAAATACAAACCCTCGGTCCTTTACTGTACATATGGGGATGCTTTCGACGCAGCTGAACATAGGCCACAAAAGACTTACAAGGCATTAGTTGGTATCACTACCAACTGGGCATGAGGTTGGCAACTGTGGGGAGCCCACGGTGCTAACCGCCCAGATTCGCGCATCAATTCTCTTTCTGGCCTTGTGTGGAACAGAAATGTTTTCTGTGCTCTCTATCCCAGCCCGAGAAGAACCCTAAAAGGGTTCAGAGGTCTGGTTAAACAAGTCATTTATAACTAACTAACTCTGTGCTCTCTGTTCATTTCCTGGCTGCGAAAGCTACAACCTCACGGTGTGTTTGTTCCTGTTTTGTGTTTGTGACTTGTGATCTTGTGTATTCGTGCTTGTTTGTGAGATGGCTAACCCCTCACAAATCCATGATTTAGATAAGCTTTGGCACTGGATTTGTCCTGGTAAGGGCAAAAAATGTGGCGCCTTCCACTGTTCACCAAGTTTCAAGATCCTCACTCCCCTTTGCCTATGAAGTGTTGTAAGGGGAGGAAGGATTCCTGATTGTTCTGTGGATGTACCATGTGATGAGTGTAAGCTCTGGTACCCTGAGCAGTGGGATAGGTACAAGCAGAGCCAGGTATAGAAGGAAGGACTCCAGTCGGAGGGATCCTCTTCCCCCTCGACCCCCATCATGGTCTCCCTCCTTCTTCATTCGAGTCCCAGTGGCCTCCCCGCACTGCCCCTGACAGAACCTGTCTTTCTATCTCCTGTGCCCGCATCTGCGGCCCCAGAAGAGATGAGATCGGCTGACCTAGCCAGCACTCCCCCCAGTCTTCCCCCCCCCCACCCGGAATCTCTTATCTCCGGGTTAGAGGGGGGACCTTATTTGCCTTTTTCTCCTCCTGCAGGTTTGGAACTTGTACTGGGTTTGAGTCTGGCGTGGGAGTCACTCGGGATGGTTGGCAATCCTGATTTGTCCTCGCTTCTCGATCACATAAGCTCGGTAGGGCAGGGAGGGGTATTGCCCCCTTCGCCCACTACCCACAAGGTGGTTGCTCTCACGACCACCACCGTTTCTGCTGTGCGGCTGAGGAGCGTAGTGACTTTGGTGGGGACACATCATGCATATGGCGCAGTCCCTACCCCTGCCATCGCAGTGTCGACGCTGGCCGGTCCAGCGTCGGTCCGGTCTGCTGAGTCACTCCGCCACCTCCCAGTTACACTCTCCTCTCGCCTCGCTTCCACCGTTACCCATGCCTACCTTGGATCGTCAGGCATTTGCTGCGGCGTCGATCGTTCCGACAGTGGCGCTCTCAAGGGACCCGCTTCGGTCTGTTGCTCCTGCTTCATTACCCGTGCCTCAAGCTCCGCCGACCTTATGGTCTGTCGTGGTATGCTGGGGGATGCGGTATTATCCCCTGATTGACAAGACAAAAAGAAGAAAGAGGCGGCATTCTTTCTTCGTCCATCTTCACATCTTCCTTCTTCTTCCTCCTATTCCTCGTCATCTCATCCTCATCTTCATCTCATCTTTCTCCACTCCCCCTTCCTCTTCTAAGTCCAACTGGGTAGGAAGGAGGGCTGAACTTCCTCCTCTCCACCTTCTCCCCTCCTCTTCTAAGTCCAACTGGGCTGTGCGGAAGGGGGGCGACTCCCTCCTCTAAGAAGACTCGCTCTGCTACGGCAGTGCTCTCCCCCCCCCTCGGGAACAGACTACTGGTTCTCTCGCTGAGAAGGGCACTTCGGTACCCTCCTCGGACGGTTTAGGAGCTCCATCCTCCCAGACTGGTTCTGGTTCGGCGTCTTCCGAATGTGTGCCACCGAAAGCACGATCTCCTCCAGGAGACTGTGCGGGCTCAAGCTCCATCACTGGCTCAGGCACGGAACGGGAGAAGGGGAGATAACCACGTGCCTCTTCTTCACCCAATCTGTCCCCCTTGTCCAGGTTGGATAGGGGTATGGCGGGGAGGGTGACCAAGGACGTTCCGCCCCCGGAGGCATCTGGGATGTCAACGGATTTTCCCCCATGGCCTTCTTTGTCCGTCTCAGCACCGAAGAAAGCCAGAACACGCCCAGACGGTAGGGACGGCGGCCCACATGCTGCGAGGAGGCCATCCCCTGATGCGTCATGACAGTCTCTCACCCTTACGAGACAGTCGCCTGGGCCCTCACGACCTCCCATTGCAGGTAGGGAACGTGAGGTCCGCGCCGCCACTGGCTGCCAGCGACAGTAGTGTTTGGTTTGTCTCCCCAACCCCCCCGGACATCCTCGGATTCTCGGGAGAAACAGGTCGGTAAGTTACGGAGCTGATGCTCCTAGGGCACTCAGTTTCAGGCGTCCAGCCCTCCCTTCGCTCCATGCGAGTGGGAGGTCAGTGCGCTTCCGTGAGTGTGGAAGGACAGAGATGAGGGATTGATCTCGGCTCACCTGCGGTGCGGGCTTTCCCGGATGACCTCCCGCCTCTCGGAGGGGCCCCTACTGGAGAGACCCGGACACTCGGAGATGCAGAGGGCGTTAGAGAAGTCGTGGCGCTGATCCGTCAGCACAGCGGCCTGGAGGAACCACTTCCAACCCCGTTGGAGGAACATTCGTCTAGACTGGAGGAGTTCTACGCTGCCAGGAGAAACCCAAGCCCCTCTCTTGGCCTCCCGTGGTCTCCTCTGGCGGACAGCGTTCTCAGTCATTGAACAGATTTCAGGCTGACAATCATCACTGGTCAGATCTCGGCTACCAAGTTGTATAATGTATATATATATATATATATATATATATATATATATATATATATATATATATATGTATATATATATATATATATATATATATATATATATATATATATATATATGAGAGTATATATGTGTGTGTGTGTGAGAGAACATGATTGTTTAGAAAGGCAACAAATATACAAATTACACATTATGGTGATCAATATTCTGATCAACCTTAGGTCGATGTGAAGGCACCACAGAAAACGGGATGTTCTCTACAGAGAACGCATTGAGTGAGCAGGGACTTTCAATACTCCCCCAAGACAGAAAGACATCTGATCAAACTAGGTATCTGCTGGGGCAACGAAGGGGCCCTCGTTTTCTCGATGTCAATTGGAGAGAGTGGCCGCCTTCCCCGGTGTCTCTGCAGCAGTTTGTTGGGGTGCTTTGCTGTCTGGTTTCTGGGTTTTCTGGGGACGCCCACGCCTCCTTCCTGTGCCCGGGGCAGTCCAAGGGACTGCCGCATCCTGCGGGAGGTTTTGGGGTCCCCCTCCGTTGCCCTCCTCCAGGAATGCGGGTTTGAGACGATCTATTGGCACCCAGTCTTCCCACCCTTGGATGAATATTCGGAATGTCTTCTTGTTCCTTTCCAGTACAAGGAAAGGTCCTCTGTAGGGTCTAGTTAAGGGTGGGTGTACGGCATCGTCCCTGACAAATACATGGATGGCGGAGGACAGCCCGGGGGGCATGAAGTGGGATATCCTGTCGGTGAATGTCCTTTGGCAGGGGACGAACTTTCCAACCCTGTCACAGAGCCTCTGCGTCCCTATGTCATGCCTGTCCTCTGCGATGAGTTCCCCTTGGACTACCAGAGTCTCCCTGTAGACTTTTTCCGCTGAGGAGGGGTCGCCAGTGGCTCCGGGCGGTCCTCAGCCTGAGGAGGACCCAGGGCAGCTGGTACTTCCAATTTTCGGAGGAGCAACGAGCCATGAGGGACGCCTTCAGAGACCTGTGGAACCTTTCCACCATTCCGTTGGCGGCGGGGTTGTAGGCAGTGGTGCTGTGGTGAGTGGTCCCCATTAGGCATGCCAGGGCGGTCCACAGCTCGGACAGGAAAGCGGGTCCCTTGTCTGTTGTTATTTGTCTTGGACACCGAACCGGCTGATCCAGCTGGATGGGAGGGCTTCCGTGCACACACTGGAGGTGGCTTCTTCCGTGGGCGTAGCTTCGGGCCACCTGGTGGAGCAGTCGATGACTGTCAGAAGGTATCTGGCTCCTCCTGGTGGGGGAAGAGGACCCACCACGTCGACGTGGATGTGCCCAAAGCGTCTCTTTGGCTGGGGTAATTCGCCCACTCCCGATTCGGTGTGCCGTACCACTTTGCTTGCCTGACACTGCATACACTGCCTTGCCCAGGCCATTGCATCTTTCCGTATGCCATGCCAGACGAACTTCTCCATCAGCAGCCTGGCTGTTGTCTTTCCAGAGGGGTGGGATAGTCCGTGGATGATGTCGAAGACCAGCTGACGTCTGGAGACAGGTACCAGGGGGCGGGGCGTCCGGTACTGACATCGCTCAGTAATGTTGATCCCCCTGAGCCAAAGGGCACATCCTTCCACTTCAGCGACGTGATGGCTGTACGGTAGGCTGGGGTCTCAGGGTCAGCAGCCTGTTCGTGGGCGAGGTCCTCGTAGTCGATCCCGAGCTGTACTGAATCGATCTCGATCCTCAAGAGGGCGTCAGCTACCGGGTTCTTCCTGCCAGGGAGGTATTTGATGGTGCAGGTGAACCCTGCAATGGCTCGCAGGTGCCGCTGCTGCCTGAGGACCATGTGTCCCCAGCCGTGTGGCGTGGACCAGCCGGTTGGTGGTCGGTCAAATTGTGAAGGCGTCCTCCCGGGAGGAACTTGAAGTGCCGTACTGCCTGGTATGCTGCGAAGAGTTCCCGGTCGAAGGTGCTGTAGTGGGACTCGGCAGGGTTTAGCCTCCTACTGAAGAAGGCGATGAGCTGAGGGGTCCCTCTGATAACCTGCTCCAGTACTGCTCTGCAGGCGACATTGCTGGTGCCTGTCATCAGCTGGAGGGGAGCGCTGGGGCCCTGGTGAGCCAAAGATGTTGCTTTGGCGAGGGCGGCATTGTCAGGAGGAAAGCCTTCTGCTGGTCTGGGTCCCACACTAAGGTCTTTGGATGTCCCTTCAGGACCTCCAACAGGGGGGCCATGGTGTGAGCATCCCTGGGATGAATCTTCTGTAGTAGTTGACCATCCCAAGAAATTCTTGTACGGCCCTGATGGAGGTAGGGGTGGGGAACTTCTCGACGGCTTCGACCTTTGACAACATTAGGTGGACGCCATCTGGAGATATCTTGTGGCCCAGGAACTCCACCTTCTCGATGCCAAAGATGCATTTATCAAACCTGACGACGAATCCACTTTTCCTGCAGGTGCTGCAGGACCTTCCGGATATGTCGCAGGTGTTCCTCCCTGGATCTGGAAAAGATTAGGATATCGTTGACATAGCAGATGCAGAAGTTCAGGTCCCCCAGGATGCTGTCCATCAACCTCTAGAAGGTCGCACCTGCATTCCTCAGGCTGAAGGTGGAGAAGGCGAAGACGTAGGACCCGAAGGGCGTGATGATGGCAGTTTTGGGGATGCTCTCCAGCGCTACTGGTACCTGAAAATAAGACTTTACTAGGTCCACTTTTGAGAATATTCTGGCCCCGTGGAAAGAGGCCATCAGGTCGTGCATGTTCGGCAGGGGGTAGTGGTCGGGCTCTGTTGCCAGGTTCAGCCGCCTGTAGTTGCTGCAGGACCTACAGGTGCCGTCCGCTTTCTGCACCATGTGAAGAGGGGAGGCCCACGGGCTGGGAGCCTTTCTGCATATGCCCATTCTTTCCATCTCAGCAAAGGCCTTTTTGGCCTCCTGAAGGCGCTGCGGGGAAAGCCGTTGGAACTTTGTGTGCGTCGAGAGCCCTTCGTCTTGATATAGTGGTATATCCCGTGTTTGGCAGGAGTCCCGGGCAACTGGCGGAGCTCGGGTTTGAAGATCTCCGGGAACTCTTTCAGAAGGGAACCGTACTGGTGGGGCGCGATGGAACAAGGAAGTCCGCCCCCAGGAGTGGAGTCCTGACATCCGCGATGACAAATTCCCAGCTGTACCTCCAGCCAAGGATGGAGACTGACAGGAGCTTGGTGCCCTAGGAGAGGATGGGGGACCCGTTTGCGGCCGTCGGGGAGACAGTTGGGTCTGGCAGGCGTCTGCGGTCCTCTCCTGAAGGCAGAAACACCGAACGCATGGCTCCAGTGTCGACCAACATCATCCTGCCGGAGATCGTGTCAAGGACGTAGAACCTTAATGGTAAGGGGCCCCTGGGTGTTTTTGCTGCTGTTGCCACGGCGGCCTGTGTGGTTAACCGCTGCCTCCTCCGTTTTCTGAAGGGAAGAAAGGGCAGGGGGCTTGGCACCTCCGGGCAGCTCTCCCGAACCTCCAGTGGAAGTAGCAAAGCCCCGGCCCCTTCCTCTTCTGCTGGTGGGACGGTCTTTTCTGCTCAATGGCGTTGACGGTCTGCCGCAGTTGGCGGAGTGTGTGGGCGTGGTCTCCCACTTGGCTACCTTCGTGGTATTCGTCAGCTGCTGTGTCAACCTGATTAGGTCCTCGACTGGCAGGGTGTACACGTCCGTGATCTGCCCACGGACCTCTGGCAGTAGCTGCCGCAGGAAGATCTCCCTCGACAGGCTGATTTCTTTGCACCTGCCACCGCTGTCAGTCTCGGCGAGGAGGAGGAGGTCCTGGAGGTCATGCCACACTTCCAAGAGGTTTCCCTCCTGCCGGGGGTTGAGGGCAAGGTCGAGGGCACGGGCAGCTCTCTCGGAGACCAGCAGGGAGCAGGTCTCAATGAGAGTGGATTTAGTTCTTGGAAGGTGGTGGGGCCCGACGTCGTCATCAACCAAGGGCGATCTTCTTGTATATCTCCTCCAGGAGGGCGTTAATGGCAATGTCTGCCTTCAACACCTCGCCCGTTAGGCCTGCTATCCTGAATTGCCCCTCGACCCTGTAGAACCAGGACGCTGCGTCCTCCCTGGTAAATGGCGGAAGCCTTATGTTAAGGGCCATCTTTGGTTGGTCCGTCAGGGAGGGTCATCATGTGGGGCGGTGGTACTGGTGTGGAGGTGCGTGCGGGAGGGGGTTGCAAGAGGGAGGTGTCTGCCTCTGAGAGGTTCGCAGTAATTTATGCGTGGGTGGGAATGTCTGCATCCATGCTCATTTTGCGCTCTCACTTGGAGTGTGAGGAATACTGTGCCAATACGCTGAGGAAAGCGTGCGTGTGGGTCGCTAATGACACTGGCGACCTGCCGGCTAGGGTCGGTTAATGCCCAAACTTCGTTAAGAGTGCCATAGTTAGTCCATTAGGAGCGTGGATTAGGTTCATCGGGCCAAGACTTAGTCGCCATTTGGGTCCGTTAATGGCTTCCGGGAACCACTCCGGGCGTCACCACTATGAGAGAGGTGCGAAATAATGAGCAGGAAGACAAGTACTGCTGGTTTATTGATGAAGCGAGCTGCTTATAATGCGGGATACGGACGTCTGCGTACTTTGCAGAGACCGCTGGTACAAAGATTTATAGGTGACCTGAGGTCAAACTAATTTCTTACAAAAACAGGACAGGTTCTTACAGAAAACATAGTGATCAATAATGTCTGACTTATAACATAAATAACTCGTTACTTGTACATAAAGCATGATTGTTTAGAAAGGCAACAAATATACAATTGACAATTATGGTGATAAATATTCTGATCAACCTTAGGCGATGTGAGGGCACACTTGAAAACGGGATGTTCTCTACAGAGAATGGCGTTGAGTGGGGACTTTGCATATATGTTTATATATATATATATATATATATATATATATATATATATATATATATATATATATATATATATGTATATATATATATATATATATATATATATAAACTGTGTAGCAGTATGGATGGACTTTGTAGGAGAACGATCAAGGCTTGTCTTACACGATCGATGTTTTCCTCAGATGTTCTTGGTCATCCTCCTCCTCCCCTTATCCAACGCTGTCCCTGTCTTCATAAATTTCTTGTGTCATGCACAAATTGACAGACATGACGCTGGATCTCTTCCATACTTAGTTCTGTATTTTTGCCAAGTCTGCGTATCCAATTTTGTTTCGATCAACCATGATGCACATTTTGCCTTTTCTTGAGGAGTATGTGCCTTTTCTTGAGGAGTAGCCATTTTTTAGGGGTTCATTTAACAGTCCCTCTTTCATCAACGG
This sequence comes from Macrobrachium rosenbergii, assembly GCF_040412425.1. Taxonomy (NCBI): domain Eukaryota; kingdom Metazoa; phylum Arthropoda; class Malacostraca; order Decapoda; family Palaemonidae; genus Macrobrachium; species Macrobrachium rosenbergii. The sequence goes on from NC_089795.1 coordinate 65,309,453, forward strand.
GGTACTTGAAATACACAAATGCAATGTAATTAAATACTTTGATAGCTGCTGAGTACATAGAACAAATCCGATTAACATGTCTCATCAGTGGCATTTGTAATATATTTTTTAAATTGTAAAGAGACTTTATAGACACCCTATATATATATATATATATATATATATATATATATATATATATATATATATGTGTGTGTGTGTGTGTGTGTGTATTCCTATGTCACTCGGCAGCATGTAACAATAAATATTGCAAAGGCCACATGAATAAAATGAAAATGTACCATGCATGTTCACATTCTATCAACACATTTTCTGGGTACAGCAGCAAAAGCACTTGAAGTGAGTTATCATTAAGCATAAAAACAGCCCCAAAAAAATAAATAACAGCAACAATGGATAGTCAAGGAAACGAGTTAAAACCAGTATGAAAGTTAGAGGTCAGCTCAACATGGGACTATATAGAAGCAAGCTTAAAAATTTCATTAACAACAAAGTTGTCAGGTTTGTACATTCCTTTGCTTACATTTATTAAGTTACTGTAAAATTCAATTAACATAGCTTCAATTACATTTCTTTGAGGTATGTTGTTACAGTATAAAAGAACTTTAGCTCTGTCCCAATCAGCTGTCTGATTAAAGTGATTAGTATGTAAAATTGATGTACTCAACACCTGTCCTGTTCTCAAACTATGTCTGTGCTGTTTAATTCTTGTTGCAAGTATAAGAAATTTTAGGAGAATTCCTCATCATTATATTTTAAGTGTATTTGAAAATTTAAATATAACATTAATTTAAAATTCTTACTAAAACCTGGAACACTTCTTAAAAGGCCACGGTAAGGTCAAACAGGTACATTTTGATGGTCGAATGCCTCTGGTGTGGTGATTGAATAACAAATTTCTTGTGCTTTCTGCAAAGCATATTCCACAAAATAATTAAGTTACTTCAATTTCTGAGGGAAGCAAAGATATTTTCAATCTCTTTCTGAAGAAATTCATGGCTGCAGATATGTAAAGCCGTTAAAAACAAAAAGAAAAAAGTAGCCTTCTTTACTTTGGCACTATGATTCGAATAATAGTGAATATACAAACTTATTTTTGTGGGGGTTTCTTTAAAGTATAAAGCCATGAGGACTACAGTGAACAATTGCAACAGCTAAAATGAGACAGTCTTTGTATTTACTGTATATGTAAATTAATTGTTCAGTCGTTAAAGATATGTATTTACATTTTTGGTTTAAGGCCATATGCAAAAGGTGGCAACTACATGTAAACCACAAGAATACCAGGTGGTGACATGCTAGGTTAAGCTTTATTTAAAAGAATTCCATATATAAATTACTTAAACCAGGAGAAATAGGGTTTCCCTTTGCCATTTCAAATTTTTCCCTTCACCATTTCAAATTTTTGTCCATAAAATTTCTCATCAGACATAAAAATCGAATCCCAAATGCAAAGTTTAATCAGTTCTAAATGTTACTAGTGGGCAAAGGTAAATAAATTTGACCATAAACTGAATACTGTATGTTAGTTGATACTAGTAAATGGTCTAATTGATTTTGTGTAGTAAATGCACAAATGATTATTATTCAGAGCAGTCTTCCTTACCTGCCTTAGAGTATGATTTGAGTTTTTCTTTGACACCCACCAACCCTGTGATTATATATCTGAAGCCTTTTGTATTTAGAAAAATTAAGCAGTATAACAGATGACTTTTAATTTAATTGAAGGATTTATGTATGGTGTAATTTGATTTCCCTCCTATTCAGATTTATCGTCAATACTCCTAAAAGTGCATGGAAGACTGAAGAATAACGGCAACCTTCATTTTACAAAAGTTAATAAGCCTAATGCTATGGTTATTCCAAAAAAACAAGATTACAATGAACAAAATACATTTACTGCTGAGTGATGTTAATGTCTGTGCGTGTTCTTTCTGATTTTGATAAGAAGACCAAAAGTATAAAAAAACTACCAAGATTTTATTAAAAATTAATAGTTTAAAACAATATCTCCAACCTTACCTTATTTACATGGATTGGTGAAAACCCATAAACCTCAAAAACCAATTAGATCAATTGTCATCTCTATTGGGTCTGTACTTTCAAGTTACTGAATAGCAAGATTAAAGAAAGGTGGAATGGAGTTAATGGCAAAAATGTGGGTGCAGCTAAGGGCTGGAAGGATGCTGCAGACATCCTTTAGTGATGCAAATGTTGCATCACATCAGGTGCTCTACCCCCATAGGGCACAGTGGAGATGAATATTATTAAACAGATGGCCAATGTAAAGTTTTGCCACTCATGTCTTCCCTATGCATTGTTTTTTCCAAAGCACCACTCACCCCAATCCCCCAACTCAGCAGGTGTACTCAGGATCCCATCTGACACTATCAATCATGTACTGTACTGTTCTTCCAGATGTCTGTGTCTCTCACTCTCTCTCTCATATATAATATATATATATATATTATATATATCTACACACAAATACATATATAAGTAACATGTTTTAAGCAGGAGAAGTAACTTTACGATGCTCATGGTATCCTTTGTCTAGTTGGCAGAAAATGGAATTTTGTATCCAGCACGGGACAGAGCAAGGGACTTTTCTGGGGAGGAGATTGCATCGTGGGATTTCCTGAAAATGGTGGCGATGGAACTTATGCTTTAGCTGGTGAGTGAGGCTGTTAGATAATTGAAGGAAAATATGGATTAGTCTGCATTTTCAATAAAATATAATTATATATTATATATATATATATATATATATATATATATATATATATATATATATATATATATATATATATATATATATATATATATATATATATATATATATACAGGCAGTCGGTTACTGGCAGGGGGTTCCGTTCAGAGTGTGATGACAACCCAAAATCGGCGGTTTTCGCGCTTTTTCAGCTAATTTCAGAGCTTATCGGCGCCAAAAAGCACCGGTTTTCGGTTATCAGCGCCTCTTTCAGGTATGCCGAATTTCGTCACTAGATAAGTGCCGTAAAACCGGATCGCCGTTAACCAGGCCTGCTATTAACCGGGGACTGCTTGTATATATAGAGTAGATTTTTATGATATACAACCATTTAAGATCATTAGTAAACTGTACTGTAATTAGTATACCTTGGTTTTACTTTAAAACCATTTCTTATCATGGTATTGAATGACCAAACTGTTTCAGTCCTGGTTTTAGGTTAGCTAAACTTTTGTAAATAAAGTTACTGCACACAGCTTTATTCAGCGACTCCCACCCACCCCATAAGCCACTGTGGTTTTGTTATTCAGCATAACTTACAGAACATTCCCACATTCCCATCATTTACATTTTGAACAAAGACTGTCATGGCTGGAAACTGCCTTCCATTTAAGGAAGTTATGTGATTTTGATGACTACTCTGCCACTTGGAAGTATAGTGGATGACCTTATCTCCTTCTAGCACATAGGAATTAAGAACTATTGGAGCAGGCATATCAGAACTGATACTTTCCTAAGGATCTGAGCATCTCGCCACTAAAGCAGGTAACTCGTCTCTTAGTTGGTTATCTGGTTGAATTGCTGTTAACCATGATGTGAACTTAACCATATATGATAATTCTTGGACTAGCTTTAAGAGGGGTTCCAGGGAGACCATTTAATTTCAAAAGAGACTGTGTAACTTGTCAAGGCTTGCCACAATTTAGCAGGGAAAACCAAACTGCTGAATAAACACCAATATCAGGAGAAATCTCTTAAATCTGTCTCAGTTGGGTAGACTAAGGCAATCACTGTGTCCAGAGCCAAGCTGAAATATTGATTATAGTTGTTATTGATTGTAGCTGGTTCCAGACTTGACTCCTTCCACCTCAACTGAATTCCCAAAGGCTAACAAAAGGAATTTGTTAAAATTCCCTCAAACACAAGGTTATCTCAAACAAGTCCGCAGGTACCTGTGAAGTCTTATTCATTTTTTATGTGCAGCAGCATAATACTGGGTTAGAATGCAGGAAAACGTCTGCAAAGCATAGTACAAACTGAAATAGTTGCCTTGAATTGGAACAGTTCCTATGTCTAGTTGAAGTGGACACCTCTTGGACTCTGGGTGAGCAAAAACATGGAAGCAATAATACGGCGGTGGTTATCTTGTTGCCTTGGTACTATATATCCTTGGGAAGCTGAGCATGTCCTCCTCAAGGCATCTAATCCAATATCAGTCTTGCTTTGTTGACCAGTGTCTGATACCTTGTTGAGTTTTCCCAGGAAGGACAAGGAATCATAAGATGTGAAACCAATCCCTAGGAACAAGTTCCCAATAGAGTACATAGTGGGTATGAGGACAAAGAACTACTTTATTTTCCCCAAGAATTATTTTATTTCTAGAATACCACTATACTTGTCCCAAATGGGAGACTGCTATCCTCTGGGAAAACTCTTACCCACTTGGGTACAGTTCAAAATACCCATCTATCACTTACAGTACATTATCTTCCTACAAAGGCATTAACCAACACGTTCATGAATATCTGAAATACTAGGAATCAAAATTATCAGGAAAAAAATTATCTATTTGACAGAGAAATCCACTGACTGACCAGTGTTCCTGGTTGCTGGTGGCCCCCAAGTTCACTCATGCTAGCTGGCAATATTATGACTCACAGAAATATTCCCAAGGTATTGCATTTTGCAGCTTTAAAGCCAAGAATGGAAGAGGGGATACTTGGAATGTGAGATCACATGACAGGGCCTTGATACCTGAAGGAAGGTGACAAACTTGTTTGAAAAGTGGGCTGTTAATAAGACCTCATCCGTCTTAAATCCAGGAGAAGGAAAAGGTAAGGAGAGGACATAATCCAGCCATGTGTTCTGCAAGTGCTCTGGGTGTGCAGTTCTGCCAAGATATTGAATATTGCTTTGGTGAGCTTGAGGTCAAATGTAAATGAGGGTTTTCTATTTTAATAGTAATTCACATCCTTTCTCTGTGGTTTTTTATGCTTCTTTAGGCAAAAGTCATTGCACCTCTAATCCAGGGTTTTGTAGGAAGTAGGCATGGAAACCTTATTAACACTTAAGTTTTCAGGGTCCGAAATTAAAGAGAACAGCTGATACTCTCCTTGAGAGAGGTTCATGGCACCAGACTTCCTTTGAAAAATATTCAAGAAATTATATAAAATTGAGCCCAATAAAATTTTTTTTTCAAGGTTCTCATTCTAGTAGCCAAGAACTTTTGCTGGTTTATCGGTTAGAATTGCTGTCATTCTTGTTTGGGACAGATTCATTTACTGTGATCTTGACTTCGGGCATCCTGATTCATTCACCCTGGGGTGATCTGAATCCTTAAAGCTATAGCGACTTTAGTGTTGAAGTGGCTCAGATTACCTGTCCTACAGCAGCCCAGTCCTTGTTATTAGAGGGGTTCTGGTTTTAAGCACTGCAGTGGTCGAAGTCCATTTTATCAGGTATACAGTACTCTGATTTTTGGTACTGGAGTGGGTTGGATCTTTGGAAATGAAGAAACTCATGTATGTGTTATTGGAATAACCCTTGGCACTGAAGTGGCATAGTTCTTTGGCACTGATACTAAAGCTACCCAGATCATCGGTACTGGGGTAGCTCAGATCCTTTATACCAAAATGACTTGGATCCTTGGTGCTGGAGTAACTGATGTCCTTGGCATTGGAGTGGCTCAGATCTTTGGTATTAGAGCTGCTCACATATTGAAGGGGCTTGGTTCCATATTATAAAACACCTTTGAGCTTTGGAGCTATAGCAAGCATGGATCTTTGGGATTTGGGTAGCTCAGATCCCTGTAATTGGAGTAGCTCAGTTCCTTGTACTAATGGTACTGATGCTGTATTGGAATATCTCTGATACTTAGTATTAACATGGCTTGACTCCTTTGTGCCATTTGCCCATGGTATTGGGGTACACACCCCTGAAATGGAGTCTCTCCCCTAGCTGTGGCATCTAGAAGCAGCTCTAGGCATGGAAACAGCTGTCTGGAAGCTGAAGTATCTTTGGTAGTAAATGATGTTACTTAGTTCATCTCTAATCATTGGCATGTAGAATCTATGTAAACAGCATTATTCCATCCTGAAGATGAAATGAGACATCAAGCAGACCCTGTCTGTGGCTGTGGCTCTCATTGTTTATGGCCACTGCAAAATATTTTTGAACGTAGCTCCATTTAATGGTGAAATATGTGGTCAAATTTTTTTTATTTCTAGCATGAATGGACTGAGTTCCCTTATTTTATTGTATGTTTGCATTACCATGGGTATGGGAATGGGAGTGGTCTTCTCACCCAAGCAGACCATTAGGTAAGCAGTCAGAAGAATTGCATGTCTGTTCATTCGCTCCTGCCCTTCCCTTGTAATCTGCTTATGCTGTGTATCATGCTCCTGTGCACTTAATGATTAAACTTGTAAGAAATCCCTATCAGTTGTGAAGAAGACAGTGATTGTTACATCACAGAGAAGGAGGAAATCTGTGACAGCCATCGCTTCAGCAAATGATGTTGTATGATTCTTTCGAGAAGTTTCCAAGTAAGGTGGGATTTTCTGCCTTCAAAATCTTGGCTGGAATTGATAGTTGTTTGATCACAATCCTTCTGATAAGGTTGTCTGTCATGTGAGTTGATTTTTTTAGTCCTTTTTTATGTTGCAGTGTTGTTTCCAAGTTAGTCTTGTTCACATACAACACGTGGAGACTGAGCTTTTCAAGGTGCCCATCTCTTTGCTGTGGCTTGTCATATACTTCCAGCTTATCCATTATGTAACAATCACTGCCTTTTTCACAACTGAAGGGATTTCTTAGGGATGTCTAATCATTAAGCTCTCAGGAGTAGAAATTGCGCAAATTACGTGGATGGGGCAAGAGCAAATGCACAAACATCTGACTCCTCTAACTGAATATCGAAGATTCTCTGTTTAGAAGAGAAGACCCCTGCTATTCTGAGACCCTTAGGGATGCGAGACGTATGATGAAATGAGGACACTTAGTTTGCTCCTGCTAGAAATCGCAAAAGTTTGAACTAATTATTTACTGTACCATTAAATGGGGGTTGCATTAATTTTTTTTTTTTTTTGCGGTGACTGTAATATAGAGAACAGTAACAGTAAATTTGTAAGAGGTGCAAAAGAAACGAGCAGGTAAAAGTTACTGCTACTTTATTACAGATCCAGGCAGTTTATATAGCGGCTGACTGGCGCCGAACCGCGGAAGACAATGACATTAAGCGTGACCTGAGGTCAAAACAGTTAACAATAGTATGCGGCGAACAAGTACAATTTACAATACAAAAACATACAGAACTTCAATATGGATACAGTCTTGATGCCTGCGAATAAAGAAACATACGATACATAATTTATGACAGTTGTACAAATATGTATAAAGTTGAAATGGTAGAAAATGCGTGACTAATTGAGTGTGAAGAAAATGGGAAGTCACCAAAGAAAACTTGCTCAGCGGAGACTTAATGATGCCTGTGAAGCACTCCGCTGATGTCGATGTGGTGACTTTACAAATACTCCCCCCCCAAGACGTGGGACACGTCTGATTAATCTGTATATCTGCTGGGACGCTGAAGGGTGCCGCTGCCTCTTGAAGACAACGGAAGGGTCTCCCGCACGTGAGGCTGCTGGGCTGCTGGTGCGGGCAGGCCCTTCCTGGGATGGCCGCGCACCCGCCGTTTGCGGGGGCGTAGGCGTGGCGAAGTGCGGCTGGGCGGGGAGGGTGCTGCAGCAGCATCGGTGCTCTCCGTCAGGAAGGCGGGCTTTAAGCGGTCTATTGAGACCCAGTCGTCTTTCCCAGGGAGTGCCAGCAGGAACACCTTGCCGTTCGCTCCAGCACGTGGAAGGGGCTGAGGCCCTGGTCAGTGGCGGGCGGACGGCGTCGACTCTGGACGAAGAGCGTGGGTGGCGGATGACAGCTCTGGCGGTGTGAAGATCGTTGATCTGCCGATTAATACGTGGCGCTTGCAGGGCGAACACCCGCCACGTCGCGGAGCCTCTGCAGTGATGGGTGTGGCGATCTTCTGTCACAAGCCTCGCCGGGACCACAAGGGCTCCCGTAGGTTTGTTCGGCTGCAGACAGGGTGCCGTGGCTCTGGGGGCCGTTCTCCAAGCTGAGAGGACCCATGGCAGCTGATGTTTCCAGTCCTCGGCGGTGCGGGCCATGAGGGATGCCTTCAGGGGCCCTGTGGAACCGTTCGACCAGGGCCGTTGGCGCGGGTTGTGCGCCCGTGGTGGTGTGATACGTGGTCCCCAGCAGCTGAGCCAGGGCGGACCATAATTCGGACAGGAAGGTGGGGCCCCTGTCGGTTGTGATGTGATCCGGGACACCGAAGCGGCTAACCCAACTGGAAAGCAGGGCCTCGGTAAAGTTGAAATGGTAGAAAATGCGTGACTAATTGAGTGTGAAGAAAATGGGAAGTCGCCAAAGAAAACTTGCTCAGCGGAGACTTAATTAATGACGCCCGTGAAGCGCTCCGCTGACGTCGATGTGGTGACTTGACAAATTATCTGGTGTCACAACAGCAAAAATCATTGACAGTTAAGAAACAGAAAAGTTAAAGATTGGTTTCCCATCCTGATCTGGAACCTATTCAGTATTGATGGATCAGCTAGACACCCTAGAAGGATGATAAATTTATAGAATAAGCAGCTGAATACTGTCAAGAGAGAGCAAGCTGAAATACTGGGACCTGTTACGTAGGAAAGGCATACTCAGAGATTAATCAGCGGGAATTCTGTGATCTCTAGGTAAAAAGCATACCGCGTGAAACTATCGCAAATGTAAATTGTTATTAAACTACTGTAATATCCACTGAAAGGCAGCGATCAGGTAAAATAGCATCTTACTCAGGGCTCACACAGACAAAATACACAAAATGGTCACATTTGGTAAATGGATTAACTGAAAAGAAAAGTAAGGCCATTCAAAGTGCAGAGAGGGTTACAGAAAAAAACAAATAACAAAAGAAATCATTCTAAAGGATACCAGAATACAGGTAGCAAGACTACTTAACAATGCTAACTATCAATAAGAAAGCTAACTACCCTGATGGCTCTATGCAGCTGCAAACACCAGAATCATCCATGACCCTAAATAAATTAAATCCTAAAGATTACCTCAAATGCTAAAAAAAATCAGTAAAATGGGAAAAATACCAGTTGTTCTATTTACAAAAAGAGACTACTGGCTCTTACATTACACTTGCTGTTACCGCCAAGAGGAGTCACAAGATTGTGATATGTGAACCACATCACCTTTAAGTGCAGTATATTTATAAGTAAGTGGAAAGAAGTCACAAAGATGGCACTAAAAAAAACAATGGAGAACCAAGTGAAAGCTAAGGAAAGCAGTTCACAAAATTTGTTAGTGCCAAGGCCTGAACAGTCTTGTGTAAGATGTGCTAATGCTGTTGCTAACTTAGATAAAGAATGAGCTGAACTAACAGTAGCAAGGGATGGGACTGTGTGAACATGCATGGTACCTGCCTATGGCTGTTTATCTTTGTATGTTGTGAATTTTTCTTTGGACACATTCATGGCAAGTGAAATGGGCATTCTTAATAATGAGTGTTATGTGTAAGAAAGGACCAAATCAACTCTTGATAGGAAGCGGAGCGGATGAAAGGTAATCACCATATATACTGTAAGTTTTTAGAAATTCATACTGTTTGGGGCAGGGGAAATGCAGGGTTCTTATTTACACTGAGGACATTTCTTTTACCACTTCCTGCAGTTAAATCATCATCATTCATTCATGGATAAATATTCATACACTCATTACTACAAATTGAAAAATAACTCATTACTACAAATTGAAAAATAAGGGCATGGGGCAATGGTTTGATTGATGCAAACACTTGGAATATTTATTGATACTTACTAAATGTATTTTTATTTCACTCCTTTTTGTACAGATGTATACAGTTCTGCTGTTGGAGTTGCTAACTCTTTTGAAAAGCGAGGTGAGAGATGCTTGTTTCACCTTGCAAGAGAGTCTCTTAGAACAGACACTGATGTTTTTGCTTACCAAAAAAATAGCCCCATCTTGTTCCAGTTTGATTACATGTAAGTAGTTTTGGTACAGATTCAAGTTGAAGATTTTACCAATATATACAGTATAACTTTTTATGAATTTCTCTTGAAAGCCACATTGCATATTTCTAGAGGAACATTTTTTCACATTAGGAGAGCTTATAGCAAACTAACTTCAGCTCAATTTTATGAACACAGTGCAACATTTATAGAGATTCCATAGTAACATCGAACCATTTAATCAGAAGCAGGGGTACATTTAATTAAAAAGGTGCTGTATTTAGAAGTAAATACTCCACTGTTACTGTACATGCACAGTAATAGTGCTGCTGTTACTATGAGATTACCAGTACTCACGCAATTGAAAATTATAGTATTTTCATACTTTATAGCATATTCCTTGATGACTGAAATGAATAAGAATCAATGATATATCTTTAGAAAATAACCCAATTGTACTTTTACATTGCATAAAAAATTGATAGACATACTTTGTAATGGCTTAAATAAATAGTAATAAAATATATATCTTTAGAAAATTACAGTACTCTGTTGCACTTGCACATTATGTAAAAAAATTACAATAACTGTATTTACATCAGAATATAGCAATATTTTTACTTTTAAGTAAAATGCACATTATTTTACTTTATATATATATATATATATATATATATATATATATATATATATATATATATATATATATATATATATATATATATATATATATATATATATATATATATGTATATATATATATATATATATATATATATATATATATATATATATATATATATATATATATATATATATATAAAATACAAATATAATAAAGTACAACTTTTAGTTTCAAAATGAGACACAAATCAGTCATTTAACATGAGCTGTACATAGACCAATCAGAAAACAATATTGTATCACTAAAACAGTTCTCAACAAGGAATCACAAAAAAAATTTATTTTCTAAACATTCTACCGTGTGATAGCTGGCAAAAAAAGTTTACAGCAATATTGTATGATGCCACGCTAATGAATTTATCTGTTGGTCTTCAGTTTTGGTAAAAATTTAATTTAGAATTAAGTATGGATATTTTTGCTTTCAGATATTGTTAGCTTTTTTTTTTTACTTTGGTTTGAAGTTGTGGAAGTTAGCTAAACAGAATGTGTGATGATGTAAAAGGTAAAGATCTTAAGAAGTTACCAGCATCCACAAAGGAGCATAGCATTTGAATAATGTTGAATAAAAGAACTGAAGGATGTACCATTAATGCCATCATCTCTGTACAGTAGTGTAGGAATCCATAGTTTTCTGTCAGCAGTATATGGCATATTTCATAAACTTAATAGAAGACTGACCCTGCTAAAGAGAACATCAGGTACTGTATTACCAAATATTCAGAAGCACTCAAGTATGTACAAAATGGTACCTGTGCAAAGCAAATCCTTGAGTGGGAGGACAATGTGAAGTTGTCTAGTCAGTCTTGACCTAGTTTTCTAAGGGTTTAGCCTCATTCCGTATTAATAGCATCACTCTGTGATGTGGTCAAGCTAGCAGCAACTTAATTTTGCATGTGAACAAAGCAAACTGCAACAAAGCTTTATCTGTATACTATGTCAACACAATTTGGAGATCAGAAATCAAGTCATCAGTAAAGATAAAAAAAAAACTAGTCTTTTGATGATACAGGGGGTTGGAGGTTAAAATCTGTCAGTACTAGAACACTCACCTTTCATTAAGCAAATGAAAGTGATAAGCAATGGTTTCTTTTATGGATCCAAGTAATTTAATACTTTCTAGTAAATTACTGATTATGGTGTCATTTTAAAGCTAGAGTTGCACTTGATCAAGCCATGTTTAAAAATGCTTGACACCAACACAAAAATTTAATCACAAAATTTATGATAAATATGAATTTATGATAGATATGAAATAAGAGAGATACAATTTCTGTTTACTCTTTGTAAATTCATGATTAATTTCCTTTACAATGATATGAAGTTCATTACTATTTTAGCCAAATATGATACCACAAAGTGAATTTTAAAAAATATAAAATAAACTTATAGTAGTTTAAGTTTGCTTACTGGAATAGTGGTTTGTGTGTGACTTTTGAAACAGTGCTTCTTAAATCAGAATTTCTTTACAGAATTTATATTATATATATATATATATATATATATATATATATATATATATATATATATATATATATATATATATATATACATATATTATAAATATATTATCGTAACTCCTAGCACTACTGTATATATATATATATATATATATATATATATATATATATATATATATATATATATATATATATATATATATATATATATATATATATATATAAAACATTCTAGATGTGGTGGTTACTAGTAGCTCGAACAATAGAAGATGGTTGAAGGAGAGGAAGTACATCGTGGATCCACACAGAGGTTACTGAGGGTCAGAATTGATTCCCATAAGGGCGTTAGCTATCGAACTGGTAGCAAAACTTGCTAGTCCTGAATTTTCCAACATCAGGCAACACGCCAATAAATGCAAACATAGCATACATATAAAGATTTTGAAATATTGGGACGGCACCGTAATGGCAAACTACTGACAATCCAGGAATCCTTGTTTTATTAAACAACTTGTTCCCCCAATTGAACACACAGTCTTCCTCGACAACTCTTTACCTTCGTGAGCTGTTTGCCTTTTGTCATCTCTGGTTTGTTCCTTCTGACTTTTAAGTCCTTCCTTCCTCTTTTGATGGTTGGTCATATACAACTAGTTTTGAATTTTGCTATATATAATGTATTATGTCCTGTATGTGTATTTTATCACTTTTAATGTTAATTTTATTGTTTTTATCTTTATAGCTTGAAAATGAAACCTTTGTGTTTTGAAACGTCGTAATAAATGTATTTTATGGACCACCTGAGATGTATACTTCCTCCTTCAACTCTTCTTCAATATGTATCTTATATATATATATATATATATATATATATATATATATATATATATATATATATATATATATATATATATATATATATATATATATATATATATATATTATATATATATATATATATATATATATATATATGTATATGTATATATATATATATATATATATATATATATATATATATATATATATATATATATATGTATGTATATATATATATATATATATATATATATATAATATATATATATATATATATATATATATATATATATATATATATATATATATATATATATATATATATATATATATATATACATATATATACAGTGGTGTCCATAAAGTTTGCAATTTAAAATATATATTACAGAAGCAAATGAACAGATAAATATGTGAAATTATTACAAAATGGGGAGTAGATATTGAGGTTTTTTGCCTCATTTAATACACCTCTATATGGGCACCATTAGTTGCACAAAGCATGTCCAGATGGTACTTGATTTCTTGTCATGTTCACTGTAGCATAGCCTCATCAGTGGTGGCAGTGGCATCAGTGATCTTTTGTTTGAGATCAGTGATGTCCCGTATCTTTGTTCGATGCACAATATCTCTAACATAGCTCTATAGAAAGATGTCTAGGGGAGTGATATCTGGTGAATGAGTAATTGGGCCATCCCTTGCAATCCACCGGTCTGGAGATGTTTGATTTAGGAACACATGAACATGCAGTCCCCAATGTTGGGGTGCACCATCTTACTGGAAAATGATGGTTGGTTGAAGGTTAACTGGTCTACCATACAAGTGTCTGCTTTCAGGTCTTATAAATTAAAGACTGAAGTTTATTGATTTTTCATCAGCTGAAGTTACGGGGTCCATAAATTCAAGTAAAATCATTGCCCCAAATATTTTATGAGAAACCTCTTTCTTTTTTGTTAAGATACGCAAGCATGTGGGAGCACTGAAATGCTAGAAGGCTTTTCTGAATGCAAATAATTTGATTGCTTTTCTTTTATTTTTAGAATGCAGCAACTCCAGTATTTTGGGATAATACAGCACATTAAGAAGAAACATTACACTACAGCCTGTGATGTAGAGAAGTCATCTGATGGTCCCCAGTCAGTGTCAGTTTCTCAGGTAAAACCATGATCATATAAAGTATGACAGTCTTATCTGCAGTATTCAAGGTTATCAGAGTTTTTAATGATTGTTAATTATTTATATTGGATATCATGCATTTTAGGCCATAATTCCCCTTAGGTGACCCTAAATTATATATACTGTATATAGTTTATTTAATAATGTATACAGTATAGGGATAAATTTTGTTGGTAATTCATGATGAATTATAGGAACATTCCATATATTCTTTCATTTTTTATTTTATGTGCAGGCCACTCACACTTTATAATGTCAATAATCGATAAATAGGTTTTTGTTTATAAGGTATGGTATTCAATTTTCATTCCCAAAATCTGTATCTGATCCCCATTTTTTGCAATTTTGACAAATTTTAATCTTAATTTCCAGACTACTGTTTTGTAGTTGTAGTGTCAGGGTAAAGATATTTCACTGTACTGTACTCATCTGTTCCAGCATTTCACTGTAGAATGCACTGCATCATTCAATCTAACTGCAAATAAGACATGTCCACAAATACAGTATCATGATATGCTGTTAGCAGTTTATAAACCTTTTTATGTCTGAAATACTGAACTAAACTTAACTTGAGCTATTACTATATGTACAGTAATCTCTCCCATATCAGCAGTAATGGAGCCAAGGCCCTGCCAGATAAGAGAAAAATCCTGGTAAGGCAAAAAAAAAAAATACTACGTAAACAACTTGCATTACAGTAGGTGTACTGTATGTACATTACACTTCTCAATAACAAGCATATCACTCTTGTTCTTTTTGCTCAAACGCAATATAAATAATAACAGACTTAAAAATAAAACAGTTTTTTCTCTCACTTACTTGTGTCTTGTGCTGAAACTATGTGTTAGCCAAACTTTTAAGAACTTGTGGGGAGATTTACAAGTCCCTCTCCTCCTCCTCCCCCCCTCTAACACTACTATAGCATTGAAGTCCTGTACGTCATGTACCTCTTCGATGTCAGGAAGTGGCGAGCGGTATGGAAGGGGTTATTGAAGTGCCTAGAGGGTCTTGGTCATCAAGAGGTGGCAGAGAGAGCACATTCCTGACTGAATGAACCTGGAACATCAACATTCATGTTGAAAAGCCATGTCAAATCTTGAACAGAAAAAAGCCAACTTTCAGATACCTTAGTGTCCACAACCCCATGCAAGCCTATGAACATGGTAGCTGCAGTCTTCAACTCAGCACATGCATGTACATGCCAGCCTCCCTTTGCTGACAAAACCAGATCAAGGTCTGCTGCTCAGTGCCTTCATAACAGGATTTTGCCATTACCTTGTGGGCCTGACTCTTGAAGTCGTCTTCCCACTTAGTAGCATACTTCTTCAGCTTGTCCTTGGTATTCTTGACTTCTTGCAAGGTTGACCTGGCAGTGCCATACTCCATGATATGTCCCTTAGAGCATTTTTCCTCAATTCCCCATATAATTTCAAGCTTCTTTTGAAGGGTCAACACCTTCCTTGCTCTCTTAGGATGAGCTGGGCCCATACAAACAAAATACATACTCCACACAAAATAAACAGGCCAATTCTTGCTCAGAAAGCATCATTGCATAAGGCAACCGCTTGCAGACTATTCATAAAACCGATTGATCATGCACGACTGGACAAATAGAGAAAATGCTGTTACCAAGTGGATTGATACTTTCCAGATGTAGCCCATTAGGAAAGATATGTATATGGTGCATAGGTCTAGAAGCCATTAAAAAGCAAAAAAATCACAGTGATGTGTAATGACATACGCATTTCTGCCAATAGCAGGAAAGCTTTACAAAACACAAAATTACTTGTCCACCCACATACCTTCTGCCATAAACTATTGAACTGATGAGGTATCCATATCAGCCAATTAAAAGCAATAAACAAAGAATGTTGACATGTGAAGTGATGTCATGAATTTAAGCCAATAATAATCTTGAAAGCTCTCTCTCTCTCTCTCTCTCTCTCTCTCTCTCTCTCTCTCTCTCTCTCTCTCTCTCTCTCTCTCTGCTGTTATTTTTATTATTTTTTCATCATTTTTGTGGTAAAAATTAAAAATAATAAAGGGAAGGAGTGTGTGTGTTATAGGTACTGTACTATACTGTATGTAGGGGAGTTTCCTAGAGTAATATCGAATGCTGCCCTCTCTCACTCTCTCTTTTGTTGTGCATGGTTACAGTATTCTATTACAAGTTAATATCTTTTAATAAAATGTGAAAAAACATAAACATTAAAAAACATAAAACAAAACAAAGGGTATTTTTATCACACGCTTTTATTTAACTTGACTTCTATGTCTGTTTGTGTCAAAACTTTTAAATAAATTTTTGACCTGTTCCCTTCATCTGATGGACTTGAGATTTTGCATGGTTATTCAATCCTGGTGACAATACAACCTTACATGATCAGTAGGTCAGCAGTGACCTCTGCTGTAGTGTCCCTGCAGTGACCTCTCCCAGTATCTCAAGATTCGTATGAAATCTTTGGATTTTTCATACCTTCTTTGACTCGGTAGAATAAGATAATAAACTCTGGATGGATTTTTCAAACCTTCTTTGGCTCAACAGGGTATCACGTTCAATTTTGTTAGCTACAGTCATAAACCGGTTACAATTTCTGTCAAACTAAAAAGTATAAAATAAAAAAAAAAACTTAAACACACTTTTATTAAAATGCACTATAAAATAAAAAATAATTTTTTGGACACACCAGGAGTTTCTTACAATTAATCTTGTCTACAAAAATAAAAGTGTGGCCACCAAACATGGAAGGAAATGCTACAAGAAGAAAATTTTTTTTTTATTTCTTGTAGCATTTCCTTCCATGTTTGGCATCAACGCTTATTTTTGTAGACATGATTAATTGTAAGAAAATCCTAGTTTGTCTCAAAAAAATATTTTTTACTTTTTAGTGCATTTTAATAAAAGTGTTTAAAATTTTTTTTACATTTGTTTTATTAACAATTGCAAAAGCCCTCAAAAAGTCAAATGCCTTCCCACCCCCTCTCCACTGGGGAAACTCCTTCCCTGGCTACCCACCCTCCCAGTACTGTAACACTTTTTCTGCATGCTTATGCCTATACAGTAAACCCCCGTATTTGCAGGGCATGTGTACCACGCCCCCGCGAACTCTGCAAATACTTAAACCCTCTTAAAAACACTTAGAACTGCCTATTTTGATAGTTCAAGCACACAAAAAACTAAAAAAATGCTTATACCTGAGTATTTTAACAGTTATCACAAAAACTGCATTTAGTTATGAAAATGATATGAAAATGCAGTAACTAGTGAATATTTCTCAGTAAAAAATGATGCGAATGGGCGAATTTTCCACAAATAATGTGTATATATGTTCCACAGAGAAATCCGCAAATAGGTGAAGCCACGAATCGTGAGAACGTGAATACGGGGGTTTACTGTAAAAAGCTTTACTAACGCTTCTGTCTTCCCGCACAGTGTTGGCAACTGCTCGCCCCCGTCAAAACTATTTCCCCCGCCTCCCACCCACCTCAGTAATGGTGTTTCCCCATAAGCATTGTTGCTAACACTTCTTTATGCTCGTGCAATATTGCCAACCATCGGAGTGTGGTTTTTTTTCAATTTTTTAAAATTTATATTATACACGTATCTTTGGTCTCATAATTGCAATCTAAAGCCATAGTGCACCGCACTGTATTCTGGACGATCTCCAACCCCTCCAGTGGTGCATCTTCTCTCAGATGAGAAGACTAATTCTTGCATGTTCCACTCACTTACTACATTCCGTAGACCTTACTACACGCTAATTGTGTCATCTATATGGTGGGCATTAAATTGTTAGTTTTTGTTGAGTTTTTAAAATTTTCATTTCATTATTGGATTTCTTATCTTTAAATAGATTGGGTATGCTTTTAAATAGTTATAGGCATTATCTTTAAATTTATACTTCATTACAGTATATATATTTTTTAAAATATAAATACAGAGTTTGTTTTAATTAATTACTCTTACGTTTGGTGTTTACATTGTAAATGATGTGTTTATTAGGGTGGAGCAAAAACCAAAAGTTTCAAAATTCAATATGATTGCTGAAATCAAGGCATATAAGGCAGCATTGATGGAGCCCTTGCCTTATGGTTTTGGAATTTATTCAAGTATAGAAGTTGTTAATTCCATTCTCCAGTCTTTTACACGACAAAGGTCAGCTCCTGCAAGGCTTCCTGGTACCTGTTCCATGATTAAGATTCTTAGACTCCAGTCATCCCCTCAGGTTCAAGGGCCCAAAACAACTACAACTCATATGCTCCAAAAGGCAGTCTTCTTGACTACTTTGGCATCAGGAGCTCAGATTAGCATGCTGGGCTCTCTTAGACAAGAAAAACATTTCACCACTCATACACCTAGTTGTCATTTACTGTTGTCTCTTGGCCTGTCATTCCTGGCCAAGAATGAGGACCTTTTTAAAGGGAAAATCCTTTTCTGATGAAGAAACTTAGTATTTCATATAAAATACTTTACCTGGTTCAAGCACTTAAGTTTTTCCAAGATGTCACGGCAAACATCCGAGATGGCCTTTTTTTTTCTCTCTTACACCCTAGCACACTCTACATGGGCTGAGAATTATTGTAGTGGCCCATGTTAAAAAGGCAGACCCTCACTCCTTTCCTAAGCCGCATGACATCCAAAAGGTGAATATATTGTTAACTTTCTTCAGAAATGTTTCCTTCGAAGAAGTCATTGCGTGTACGGAGTGGTTATTAGAGGCAGTATTCCTGAACTGGTAAAGATGCCATAACCTTGCAGCCAGACCCAACATAATTAGACAAGTTACTGTAAAACCACAAGGGATACTGTAGTACATTTATAAGTCTGTGAGTTTCCTATTCTTTATTACCAGACCCTAATGGGTATCTGGAATAAAGAAAACAGTTGATAACCTCTGACTTTACCTGAAGGCAGACCCTCATTCCTATGGTAACTCACATGACCTCCAAAAGATGAGTACTACAGGCAGTCCCCAGTTATTGGCAGGGGTTCCTTTCCCGATGGCGTGATGATAACCGAAAATTGGCGATAATAGCGCTGATCCCCGGTTATCAGTGGCAATAACCAGGAATTTTCGGTGCTGATAAGTGGGGATTGGCACCGAAAATCCAGTTATCATCATCGCTAAAACAAGCGCCGTAAAACTGGATCGCCAATAACCAGGGACTACCTGTACATTGTTAATTTCTTCAGAAATGTTTCTTTTGAAGAAGTCTTGAGTGTATGGAATGGTCATTAGAGGCAGTAGTTCCTGAACCGGTGAAGGCGCAATAATCCTGCAGCCAGACCCGACATAGTAGGCAAGTCACTGTAGAACCACAAAGAAAAAGACATTTATAGGTTTGTGCGTTTCCTGTTCTTTATTGCCAGACCCTAATGGGTACATGTATTTGGAATAAAGAGAATGGTTCATGACCTGTGACTTTACCTTGAGTAAAAAATTCCTGAAACACTATTGCCATGAGAGTGGTAGTCATGCTGAGATATTGCTGGGAAGGTGGAATAATCCAGCAGTCGGAGCCAACATAATGAGGTAAGTCACCTTCAAACCACAAAGAATAATACACAAATTGGTTCATGTGTTGGTTCCCATTCTTTATTGCCAAACCCTATGGGTATATGTGATAAAGAAAATGGTTAATAACATGTGACTATACTTCAGACCAAAAATTAATCTGGGTTGGTGGGGTTTATTTATTAGGAGCTAAGCTGTTTTGTCACTTGTCAGTTTCTTTTGTAAGTTCCTTTAAGGACAAACAGTGGCTACACTATCAAAAAACAAGCTTTGACGTAGGAAAAACCTACTTTTGGTAGCCACTGTGAGTCATGGGAATGGGATGAACATCTGTGTTGCACAGACCTGGCATGAAATGGGGAAGATGGCCAAGGCAGTTGCTGTAGGACAGAAGATAGAGCCCTCCTGTCCTGAGTCCTTTATATTCTATCACTGTGCCAACAAGCACTATTCTGGCTGAGACTAACTACAGGTATAAGAGAGTTCTTTGTAATTAGTTGGTCTGTCCCTGGAGGGACCAGGAGAGTGCAGTACCTTTGAGGACTCAAAGCGGCTACCCAAAAAAGGTTTTTCCTGTGTCAAAACCTGTTTTATGTATGCTGTTAACTCATTTTTGTTTAGCATTTCAAGGAAATTACTTGAAATGTTAAATATACTCTGATATTCCAAGGTATTTTCTTCTTAAGTAGTTTCATTACAGTTATTATTGCATTTTTATTTCAGTTTCAGGGAGCCCTGTATGTACTTGGAATTGGACTAGTGATAAGTGCCCTTACTCTGGTTGCTGAAATAATATGGAAAAAGGTTAAGAAATGACATTTCCCAGGTTACATTTCATTGCTATATGGTTTAACTACTACAGAATTGTAATTCTTTCCATTTCCTCTTTGCATGATGCATTTGTACTTATTCCACACCATCGCTTTAACCAGAGCCTTATCACTGTAGCATGAAGGATGACCAAAGAAAAGTTTATAAAAAAGATTATACTATTTTTCCAGAGTGTGAGAGATGGCTTTTAAGGGAGAAATACCCTTACTCCCACACTTCCTTTAAGAGTATACTAAAGAGATTACAGATTATTTTATTATTCCATGGTGTTTGAGGTGATTTTAATGAGAGAAATATCCCGAATCTCTTGTCCTTTAAGAATTTACTATAGATTATATTTCAGTGGTATGACAGAAATCTTTCAAAAGAGGAATAACCCAGTCTCTCACCCAAGATTATTCAGTGTAAAGCTCTATGTTGGGTACCTTATAGCACATTTGATTTTTCTTTATTTCATATCTGCTCCTTTCTTTCACTTATGGTGTTCATGAAGTGATGGAAACTCTTTCCCTGCTCGATACAGCCAAACCATGTGGCACAAAATATGATTACTCTAATGAGGGGATCCGTCCACCACCCAAAACCTATTCTAGATCCTCTCATGAGGGGATCTGTCCACTGAGGGTTAAAACAAGTTAAACCCAATGTTGATTTGTTCTTCATTTATAAAAAATGCCACATTGAAGTGATGTCATCCCATCTTTGAATTTGTTATGCTAGTTTAACCCATAGGTATTTGATGCATAACTCACCTGACCCAATCCCAGAATGAAGAACATTTACCTTTAACATGTGTGTGATTCCCCTGTTTTCATGAAAGAAATTTTTATCAAAATCAGCATTTTCATTTTATCCAGTTGTGTTATATTGAAAGAGAAAAATGACCTACTGATCTTGTTAAACTGTTTACTAGAAGTGACAATCCCAAATGAGAAACTCGCAATAATGTTGGAGATTCTTCAAGCCGCCCAGCACCCAGTCAAAATATTCACCAGGAAATACCAGAGAATGACGTTGCACACCAGCCCTGCTGCAAAACAAGGCTGCAACAGAGAGAGCATCAGCGATAAATTTTTAGCTTGCAAGGAAATCTCGCCAGCCAGTCACCAGCGCAGATTTTCTCCTCAGCCAATCAGTGAGCAGCCCAATTTGACCCCCCGCTGACTTTCTCGTATATAATGAGCAAGACTCATGTCAAATGTCGGTCTACTCCTGTCTTTTGGTGTGACATGCTCAGTGGAGCCTGAGCGAAATGTGGCCTCAATTAACACTAAAGAAGACTTTCTCCTAAAGGACAATTCAATAGAGGACTTCTTCCTGAAGGACAACTCTATTGAGGATGAACTCACAATTTTATTATTCTGTTACTGATATACTGTATTCATCAGAAATATACTATCCAAGTTTGCAACCTGCTTCCCTCTCCAAGTATGACAAATATCAGTGTTTTACTTGTAGAATGCGGCAACCTAGAAGAATCAGTAATTAGAAAAATAGAGATAACGCTATACAAATTGAATGCTGCTGATGCAGCTATCACCTTCAACACCACATGTATAAAAGAGGGTCTGCTACCTATTATTATTATTATTATTATTATTATTATTATTATTATTATTATTATTATTATTATTATTATTATTATTATTATTATTATTATTATTATTACTCTATTAATAATAATAATAATAATAATATTAATAATTAATAATAATAGCAGCAGCACCATTACCAAGAACAACTTCTCTGAGCTAGGAGTAATCCTTTTGTGTATGAAGCTATAAGGCATTGATATAATAGCATTAGACTAAAATCAGATTTATGATATTAGAACTTTGTGGATTTATGACATGAAGGATTTGTTTATAAGAAAAAAAGAGAAAATTGGAATGAGGTAAAGTCGGGAAGCTGGGCAGTTAAAAGTGAAGAAACCAAAGTAGCAGTGTCCAATGCATCATTTGGTTTACCAAGAATTTTTCACAATTCCTACTTCTCAAACCTCTTCACAGCTTAATTTAATGTGAAAAGACAGTCACTGAGTTTATTTTTCCAGAAGCAGAAGCTTGAGAAGATTGGTGCTATTTAGCTCTCTGTTATGCCTGAGTATCCTCTACAAAAGGTGAATTTAAAATTCCTTTGCCCCTCAATAGACCTCTTGTCTCCCTCTCATTAGCACTGGTAGAATCTAGGGATCCTCCTATCCCTTGCTTAGAGGGCATTGTCTTGTTTTGACAGAGTTTTTCTACACATGGTTGCCTTCCACTCTCATATTGCACTAAGCGAAATGAGTAATATTTTGTAACTGGTGCCATAGAAAAGATGTCATCTAGAATTATCTCACTTTTTTTGGTATTCATCAAACTCAGCACAACAACCTTTTTACCCTTTTAGGTACTTGGTAAATAATCCTCTGAATTTACAAATCTCATAATATTTGTGCTACCTCCTCCAGTAGTTCCTCAAATGTATCTCTGCAGAACTTTGCTGTCATACTGCCTACAGTTTAAAACTTACAAAGTCATGCTTAGAACCGATCCACTTGATTCTTTCTATTTCGTCCAAAATCTCAGGCTCAACATAGCATTGCCAAGTAGTGCTCAAATTTTAAAAATTTATTTCCAATGTCATACATGTTGATAAGTTTGCAAATTCACAGCTAACATGATTTTCCCTATGGGTGCATAAATGTGTTCTCTCTTTTGTATTTGTATAAGTCGAAATCTGTGTGACATGAATTTTATTTTTATATAGCTCACAGCACAGTGTGATAGGTAAGAACTGCTGTCAACTACTGCACACAACTTGCTACTCAAAGTGGTTGTGTTAACTACCTCTACTACCTGATAAGCTCAATAATAACAAAATTTTCAAACTAGGAATGACATAAAAATTTTTTTTTTTGAAAAAAAAAAAACTTTCAAAATAGGAATGTGACTTACAAGAAATTTTCTTTGAATTTTGAGATTTTAGGCTATGTTCAAACCTGTATACTGTATTGTGAAATGACATATAGGCTGAACAAAAAAAAAACCTATGGGTTCTGAAATGCAGTCCAGTTTCCTAAAGGATTTGTTTGTAGAGATTACTGTACCTGTTCTTTGTAGAATAAAAGATGATGATTCTTTAAATAATATCGAGAAGATAGCTATTAATCCAAATATTTCTTCATATTAGCGTCAAGGACTATGTTATTTTCTTGAAAGTCCTACTGCTTGCCTCTGCTGTGTAATTTATTCATCCATAAGGTAACTTCAAGTGTGAGAATGTGTAGATAATCTCGTATGCTCCTCTTCCAGAACTTGTTAGTACATTACAGAAATGTAACAGTTAAGTGTAATATATTTTTAGCAAATAAAAGAAAACTAACTCTAATGTGCCCAGGAACAAAATCTTGATGGTAACAAAAGTGTAATTGCACAGGCAAGTACTGTATTTGCTAATAACCCATTACTTTTGAAATGGTTAAGAAATATAGCAATTTTATTTTTTATGAAAATATAAATGTTTCTATAAAAATATGTATATTTTCAAGATCATTTCAATGTCCCTACACATTGTAGACCAATGTTCCAGCTGGTTCATGTTGCCACCACTCAAATTGGTGCATCACACAGGTGTCCCCCACCTGGTGATATCAAGGATGCATTTTAATAACAATAATACATTCATATTTATTTTTCTATCTTTTTATTCAGCATTGAGGGGTAAAAATAATCAAATAAGACTATTTTAAAATATTATGGTTGTAATGCAGACATTATCAGTTTTATGAATTTTTTCAATTTTTAAAAATTATTTTAGTATATTTTGAACCTACGTTTGATAGATATTTTTTGTCAAATGCAACAATGCGGGGTGAACAAAAGTTTTGGAAATGTTTCGTCTCTGTTTTTCCTGCAGTTTGGCTATATGTAATATTTTCTTACAGATTTTTTATATATGATAGATTTCACCTGTTTAAAACACATTGTGGCCTTATTTTTTATGCATTTTTTGCATTCAGAGAATAGATAATATGTAGCATGTTAGATTGCAATTTAGAGACTTTTGAATGTATCCTATCTAGTCATGTAGTGTCATCTTTGATCAAGACTGTACCTGCCATTATATCAGAAGACTGCAAACTTAATGATCTGCAGTTAATAGTTCCCTCCTTTTCCCCAGATTATATTGCTGCTTCCAATTGCCACACTTCCCAAACAGTTCCTCAAAATCCTTTGTCATCCCTTCCACTTCATATTTGGTGGAATAGAGAGAAAGAGGTGCTTTTTCTCTCAGAGCACTGAATGTTTCCTCTTCATCACGAAATCTGACAGGCTTCCCTGACATGTCTCTCCTTAAGCTCTTCATCTAATTGTATAAAGGAAGGTTTTAGTAACTATCTAACCCAAGCTTTTATGTACAAAGGGCCAGGTGTCAGACTTACTAATTGACTAATTAAAAAATAAAGTTGGGGATGCAGTATAGCACTTCTTTCCACTCTGTTACGGGACATACTTTATCAACCTTCGTAGATGAGTATTGGATTGTAACTTAACAAAGAAAAACTTTGCAACTAAGGCCACTGAGATAACAAACACTTGAACATTAAAGAACAGTTCTTTTGCAGATATAAATAAGATCTTTTCTCATCCCCTGTGATTGCTTACAGACAAAATTGAGAGGAAAGTTACTATAAGGAGAGATTGTTGGATTAACTATTAACTCAAGCATCACTCTCTCACCCATGAATAAATCTGATAAATGCCTGCATAAAATTATTTTCCCTTTGTAGTAAAGGGATGAGGTTCTAGTTAAGATCTTTTTTCATCCCCTGGGATTGTTTACAGACAAAATTGAGAGGAAAGTTACTATAAGGAGAGATTGTGGGATTAACTATTAACTCAAGCATCACTCTCTCACCCATGAATAAATCTGATAAATGCCTGCATAAAATTATTTTCCCTTTGTAGTAAAGGGATGAGGCTCTAGTTAAGGCAGTGATTTACATTTATGAAATTTATTTCAAAGTAAACCCAGGTTACATAGGATACCATAGTTAATGAAATTACTGTATGGATTTTTATACATATATAATGTGAAAATTCTGTTACTTCTTTTTTGGATTTAAATTGCTGTTTCTTCCACCAAAGTAAATATTGTTGAAGACTTGTACTTGAATTGTATCCTTCCACACAAAGTCTGAATGCCTAACTGTACTTAGTTGAGGCAATAAGTATACTGTATGTAAGATTCACCATAAATATTCTATTTAGTGGCCAATAAAAAAATTACAATGGATATTTTTCAGTATGGTATCCTTCTTGATCATTTTAACTTTAGATCTATTCTGGTAAGTCGTGTATAATGTTTAAACAGGAAGCCTCACATAATACATAAATGGCAATGACTTAGATATTGAACATTATATTAGTAAATATATTCAGTGAATTAAGATAATATAAGTATGGAAACAAAATCAAAATTTGTAAATTGTTCGCTATACAGCACATGACTTTAATATTCAGTCTGATTAAAGAGACTAAATATGGTAATGTAAATTAAAGGGACTAAGTGTGGTTTTGAAAATCCTACTTTTTTGATACCAGACAAGTATTAGTATATGACTTCAGTTAGCCAAGTATTATAAAATATTTTTTGTTCCTCACAGATCAGTAATCCTATTGAGCCCTCAGCTATGGTTTGTCATGTTTCCATGCAATCACACCCATTAATGAGGATGTGCAGCAGCAGCTAGAGTATATGGCCACAAGTAAAGTGTGTGTATATAAATCTATGTCTATCCATCTATCTATCTATCTATATATATATATAATATATATATATATATATATATATATATATATATATATATATATATATATATATATATATATATATATATATATATTTCTGAGTCCAGTCCTATCGTCAGCCGGGTGAAATATTATAGCACGAATTTCTAGGTATAACAATGCTAGATATATAGAGAAAAAGAGTATATACAGGAAAGCTGGGGTTACTACCCCAGATAGGGACCGCCTTTAGAAGACGCCGGCATAATGAAGGGTGAGTGAAACATCACTACCACGGAAATATAACTGGCTGATTTAAGATAGTTCCAAATCAAAACCCCCTCTAAAAAGAGTTTGATCAGCCCCACATTTTAATGGTTGCCAACCAAAATAGCGCCAAACTATCATTCCATTTTCTAGAATATACCTTAAACTATCTTTTGTGTGCTAATATCATTTCTTTTTGGATTGTTTTTTCATCATCTCAAAAACAATGGCATCGAGCACCTTTTCCATCTCTGAAATGTATATATATTATCTTATATGTGGGGTTTTGATCTGTTTTTGGCTATTTTGGTCTCGTGTTTTCATAAATATGGAGATCCTATTATGCCAGATTTTTCTGTCAGCACTTGTCACTGAATTGTTCTCAAAAAAATTTTCGTTGGTTGTTTTTTCATAGTTAAGAAGGTTTTAACCCCTTTAATTCCTTCCCGGTTATCTTCATGACTAAATATATTTTTTTAGTTTTTGTTTACTAATTTTCAAATATTAATATTAAAGTGATGCCTGCACAAGTAAACTATCACCAAAATGTATTTATTTTTCATTTTAGTCTCAGTATATATATTTTATACTATGAAGATATATCTATATTTATTTTTAGTATTTTTAATTAATTTTGTTTATTTGTATATGTGTGGTTTATATATATATATATATATATATATATATGAATTATATATATATTATTACTTATGTGTGATGGTTTGATGTAGGAAAAGCTCCATTTTGCCCTGCCACTGTGAGTCCTCAAGTTGAGGGAGTTTTACTCTCATGGTCCCCGGATGGCTTATAAGACAGGTTAGAGTGAATCCAAAGTTCTCTTCCAATTTTTATTCTTTATGTGTTTATATAGTCGCCTACTATACCCTATATATATATATATATATATCGCACAAAATTATCCCTGTTGGTTATATATTATATATATATATATATATATTTCCTAACCTATCCTCGACTGTACTTGAACTAGGCTTCAGTTTCAGAAGAAATGTTGAGTACATTTTGTAGGCCTGAAGGGCTCAAACAACATGCGATCCATTTCTCTTGTCTCCTGATCATATGATGTTTTCAAAAAGAGTTTCAGCCAGCTGCTGCTGCTGGATAGATGGCGTTGTTGGTTCAGTTCTTCCTATTGGTAGAGGATTTATACCGCCCCCAACATGCTGTGCTGGGGTGGAAAAACGTTTGCCAGATTATCAATTAAATTAATAATACTCTCATCTTATCGGGCCGAATTACTGAAATGTGTGGCTCTATCATAAAATTAGAACACTTTACCTGGGTTTGTCAGAACCCGGGGAGGTGATGGTGGGAAGTTTTGTCAAACAAGCGGGGACACCATCCTGGTCTCCGGAGTATCGGTACTTGTTATTTTTATTATTAATTATTATTATTATTTTTTGTTTTAATTTCAGATAAATCTGTTTGGTATACCAAAATCGGTCCTGTAAAACCTCTTTCTAGTTATTTTTCTGAAAGATGTTGGTTCCTGGTTTCTCGTTCCTTCATTCCAGTCGAGTCCTCCCGGGTCTGAAATTTACCTTCCATAAATGCATTTGTTTTTTGGCCCAGTTTATATTAGGAGTTCTTCACTCTACCAGGGTATTCCGCTGCAGTTTGTTTATCTGCCTAACTGAGATTGCTTAGATTTGAGGTTTTCTTTTACTTTTACAGATTTCGCTGTGAGGAGCCGTGTACCGCCCTTCAACAATAATTGTATTATTAATTTACATGATAATCCGCTGACTTGTTTTTCAATGTTATCATTAATGGTTGGGAGGTTTTCATGTGTGCTCAACCATCCAGTACATTGAGGTAGTACCTTCTTTCTCCTAAGCCATGCCCTATGCTGTATATTGTTTATATTTCGGTCTGACTTTTCGTTCCGTAACTGCAGGATTGCAGGCGGAGCCAATTTTTTTACAGTATGCATTTAAAATGTCCGGCCTGGTGGCTGATCTCGCAGGAATGTTCCGTCAACTCTGAACTTATTTAATTGTAATTTTGTGTAAAGTTTTGTATAAAAAAGGCAAGGTTGGGCAGTAAGAACTTGCCACCCCTATGGTCACCGAATGGATTTTAATCCATTTGGACATTATTTCAGATAAGGTGGAGGATGTTAACTCTAGAATTCGACAAAAAATCGATGAATCTCGAGCACTTCTTCTGGAACGAATTAGGTTGAGGACTGATGTTAAAGGGCCTACTTTATTATATATCTGCTTCATATATCTTCATATGTATATTTGTGAAGTGTATATGGGTGATAGATATATATATATATCCCTGCTGAATATATATGGAATATATATATATTCCAGGCAGGTTTGATGCTAAGGTTTCAGGAAAAGCCTCCCTAGTTTTTCCGGCAAAGGCACGAGTAAGAGGGCTGCAAACCAGCCAATCTCAAAGAATTTTTCTTCTAGTTTATGAATACAAAAGTTGACAGAGGTTTTGATGTTTGAAAAAACTGTTTTTGCCAATTATGACAACACTGTGGCAGTCCCTGGAAAGACATGGGACAGGGTAACATTTATCCTTACACGCAGACCTCCCAGGCCGCTTGATGTGTAAGTTGGCCATCAGCAGGCCATCCAACATGATGGCAAACACATAGACGAACCGGGGTAGTCGTTGAGGAATTGAGAGTTCTTCCCTGATCTCTGTCCTTTATATTCTGTCAAGGTGCACTGAAGAAGCACTATTCTGGCAAGACCAACTACCAAGAGACTGTCATCATCCCTGTACCAGGGTTGGTCTGTCTGTCTGATGGAGCCCTGGTGGGCAGTGAGGACGAAATTGACCTTTCAGAGGTTTTTGTTAGTATGTTGACTGCGGGAGAAGTTTGTTTTCTTTTTTTACAGTTGCACTACGGCTTGAGCCTGTTAGGATTAAAGTAATTGGGCGGATCCTACTTCCCTGGAACTCCCAGGAAGCCTTTTATCTGTGACGGATGCTTCCTTAGCAGAAGCTCCTTTTCAGTTTAGTGAACAGCTCCAATGGGAACTTTGTGAAAGTGTTTGTTGAGTGTTGTTGTTGCCCGGTCCTTGAGCTGCTGGCATCTTACAGAGGCTACTAGTAAGGTGCAAAGTTGACCCAGTTCCAGGATAGCTGTCTTCTGAGGAGCTTCCAGTCGGACTTACATGATATTATGGCCAGACTATCAGAATGTTTATTTTTGCTGACGTAGAACTTCCAGGATAGGACAGTTAAAAGCTCGATATAAGTTAATTTCTTCCAAATTGGTTGCATCCGGTTGATTTGATCATGATCAGTCTACTGTAATTGGGGAATTGCAGTGGTCATGTATGCCAAGAGGCATAATTGGCCGTGCCCTCAGACGAGAGGAGGCAAAAGATAGAGGAAACAAGAGTCCCCATCAGGTAATTTGTTCCAAATTAATTGCTATTGATTGATCATGAACAATCCACCCCAACAGTACGTGTTGGTCCAACCAGGTCATGTCCTTGTGTTTCACTCAGAAGTTATTTACATGTGTGTAATTTTTGCAGGGTAGGTTTAAATGAAGGGGTTGAGTTTTTGCACAGCCCAATGTTTTCATTACCCCAAGAGGAAATGGACGAGTGACTTGATGTAAAAACCCGCCCCCTCCCACTGAGAGAACGTGGTGTGTGTGTCATTGGTTCAGGGACCAGACTACTCTTAATATCTTCTGTACACAGCATTGTGTCCAAGTTGATACTGGAGCAGCTGGAGTATTTTAACCAGATTTTTGCCACCACATCAATCCTACAGGATTATGTAACAGATTGCTCAACAAACGAGATAAAGTTTTGATGAACTATAGTGCAAGGCAGGCTATTAAGTTTCTAAAAAGACCATCAGCAAAGAGTTGATCCTGGATCTGTAAGCCTAATGGTTACATAAAAGTCAGAGTTTTGCTTAGTAAGCTCTAAATTTTTCCCCATCATCCTCACCAATTGCAAAAGAAAAAACGCTCCTATCACGTTGAGTGCTGAACTTCCTCAGTAGTCCTCGGTTTTTGACTGAATCATGATAAGAGCATCATGAGGATGGAGTCTGAACATTGCACCCAGGTATTGGAGTATTGGACTGCCAGTAACAGCATCCTCCTTGTCCCAGGAATTTGCATGAAGGCACAGACAACTCTAATCCAGCAACTGTTCCGGCCAGTTCAAGAAGCCACGTCCATAGTCACCAAGGAAGAGTCATTGGGTTTTCAGCTGAACCCAGAGAAGAAGGCGGACCATGACTCGGAGCTCCTCAAGGTTTCAGTGGGGTCAGCAAGGATCTGGTTCACTGTTTTCGAAACGTTTCCCAAAGGAAACAGTGTTTCACTTCAAGAGGGGAAAAATCCATCGGCACCCAGTGGCCAAGAAAGAGTCCTGGACCTTCAATTTGATCATCAGACTGGTTTTGAAAAGCCAAAATTCAAAAGTGTTCAATATGGGCGGAGTCGAGCAATGTTCAGGAACAAGGTGCCTTCCTCGAATCTTAACCTCAAGAAGGAAGCCTAGAGCCCCTGGGTTCAAGGCCCCAAAACAGTTACTCTCATCATGTCCTCTAATGCACTAGTTCATGCACACACAGACGCCTCATTTACAGGGCTGGGGATATTCACCAAAAATAAGAACAAGGAACTTGGTGCCTGTGTTTTGCAGATAAACAACCCTGGAAGCCATGGCGGGACCTAACGCTGAAGAAAAATCCTTACCCCAACTGGTTCATATCAGGAGCTTAGATAGTTAGGATTCATTGCATCAACAGGGGCTTGTCCAAATGTAGTAAACCAAGGTGGTAGCTGATTTCCTGGCGAGATAAGCACGGTTGGTGGCCACCCTCAGGAGTCCGAACGCGGTGCGGAAGTCCAGCTCCAATTCCTCCCTGGAGACGGAGTGGTCCACCACCTCTCTCAAATGGATTTGGGCCGGGGTGGATCCATCTGTCAAGGCAACTCTACACCTAGAACTCCCGTGAGCCCCCAACCTGAATGCATCAGGCATTGACACAGGTTTATGATGAAGGACAATTGGGAGAAGATTCACGATTTCCCTCCATAAATTTACTGACTGAGTCATCAACAATCGTTCAGGGATATAAAAAAAAGCCCTGAATAGCTCCCTTTATTGCCGAAGAGAAATTGGCCAGAGTCTCAGTGAACTGGGATTACGGAGTCTTCGGATTCCTGAAGAAGCCCATTCTAACATTCAAACTAAGATTGATAGCCACAGTCCAATTGCCTAGTTTTATGGACTTTATGGTGGAGCCCAAAAGGAGCGAAACATTGCCCTGCAATCACCTGTTTTAGAATCAGATAAAAGAGATTCTACTATTAGACAGTGATGACTCAGCAGTCGACCCCCTTCCTGAAAGGACTTGGAGAGAGCAAAATTATGACGACTAATTTGAAGTTTCTGCCTTAGGTGATGTTTGAGAAAGGTCTGGCACCAGGTTCAGGGAATGGACGGGATTGAAGAATGAGGCCCTGTCTTTAAAATTGACCTCTGTCCAGAGTTGAGAGGATGATCATCCCCAGAGCACAGGATCCTGAAAGTTCACGTCCAAATGCTCTTGATGCTCAATGGCGTCCCTATAATAATGCATCAGAGTTGGCATAACTCCCATTGCCTTTATCAGGCATCTGCCTAGGAAACCATTTTTAAAACAGGCTTCAGGTGAAGGACCCTCAGAAGCCTCCCAAAACCAGAGGTGAAGTTTTGAAATACCTCCCATCCTCAAGAAGTGCTTTCCCAAGAACCTGAAGAAGTGCCTTAAGAACGAAGACCCACAGGACAGGCACCCCAGAGTGGATGTAACTCCTCAAGCTTTGCTGTCCAGTTTATACACTTAAATCTTTTAAGGACTCACAGAGCTAATTCATCATCATCGTCTTTAATCAAAATTCATCACTGAATGAGTAAGGCAACAAATTCTAATATTAGAAAACCCAGACTCAGTTCCAAAATTATGATATTGTTCTACAAAATCTATTAATTATAGTAGGACGAATTGAGTTATCAAAATATACGGGTTGAAAATCACCTAGTGTTTCTAAACGCCACCATTTAAAAATCCACAAATGCTGAAACATTCTATTTATAGGCAGTGGGAAGTGTCATCTCCCATAAATAATCATAGATCTCTTTATACAGTATATATTTGCTTCTCTGCTTATTCTATATTTTATATCACTATAGCCCCTATATATTGATGTATTTTATATATACTACGGAAAAGTGTAATCTGACTAGCCATAATTGTTTTATATTATGGGTACTATTATATTGTTTTTATTTGGTATATTAGACATTTGTGTGTGTATATATATATATTAGTCTTGTATATATATATATTATATAATTTATATATATTGTTAATTTTATATATACATTTCATATATATACTATTTTTAAGTAATATTTATAGGTTTTAGGTTTTTTCCATCATACCGGGATAATATTGTTTTATATATGCTAAGTTTTTTGATGTGCCTTAGATTTAAAAGATATTATATTTAATATTATATATGCTTCCATGAAATATATTGCTTGATTAAAATTATCGTTATATTGCTTTTTCTTCAGATTATACTGTTTTTTCCAGTAGTAGCAGTCTTGGCATGATATATACTATTTATATATACTATCCATAAAAGGGATTATACAGAGGATAAATCTATTTCTGAGGAAGGTCCCGTCACCCGGTGACCCTCCCTGACTGGTATAGTATCCTCCCCTACTTGCACATGCCAAGTCTGGGGTTAAAGGTAGCATGGAATGATAAAGTATTGTGAGTAACCTGGCGGGTATTGAGTGTGGAGCTGAGTACAACGCTTTCTTTAAAGGTTTTGATAAGGAGAGAAATTTATATATATTTCGTATAGTGGTATTTCACCATCATTAT
The DNA here is from genome assembly GCF_040412425.1 of Macrobrachium rosenbergii. Classification (NCBI taxonomy): domain Eukaryota; kingdom Metazoa; phylum Arthropoda; class Malacostraca; order Decapoda; family Palaemonidae; genus Macrobrachium; species Macrobrachium rosenbergii. Next base: position 65,342,918 of record NC_089795.1, read on the forward strand.
ACCGACGCCTTCCTAAAAGATATCGACTGGGGGTAGTAACCCCAGCTTTCCTGGGATATCTTTTCTGGTATATCTAGCATTGTTATATAGAAATTGTGCTGTAAATGGAATTTCACCGTGATATGGACCTTCTCAGATATATATTTATATCTGTCAAAATCCCTTATATATATATATATATATATATATATATATATATATATATATATATATATATATATATAAAATATATATATATATATATATATATATATATATATATATATATATATATATATATATATATATATATATATATATATATATATATATATATATATATAAATATATAAATATATACATACAATTTATATACTGTATATTGTTGTATAAACAGTTTAATCTGCCATATTCACAAATGAGATAGGGACCACAAACACCGAATCTAAAACAGCCATTTTGAATATTTGACATCCCACTCCAAAAATGCATATAACTAGTTTAAATAGTTCCAAAAGAAGAGCCCCTCTAAAATATTTTTATATACTCTTATTTTAATGGATAAAAAAATATACAGGAAATATACTGCTAAATTTAAGCTAAACAATCATGTAAAATGAAGCTGAAAATCATTTAATGTTTGCAACATTGACTATAAATTATGGCTCATCAGTCATGGATGAAATGTATAATTAAAATATAGGATATGTTTTAATCAAAACTACTGGGCATGAGACTTCATGTATTACTAGATTTTTCTGTGGATAAACAATGAAATGTTTAAAAAAATTTAGTAATTTATGATTTTTTCAAGTGAGAAATAGCGAATGGAATCTTGATTTTTTTATACAATGACTAAATATATTTTTATGGTAAAAATTTCATCTATTTTAATGAAAAAAATAGCTAAATTAAACAACAGCAGACATGTTTGAGTTAAATTTTGACTTTATTTAGTCAATGCATAACAAAAAGGATTTTGACAAAGGAAAATCTATTTCTGAGGAAGGTCCCGTGTCACCTGGTGAAATTCCATTACAGCACGAATTTCTAGGTATAACAATGCTAGATATACCAGAGAAAAAGAGTTTCAGGAAAGCTGGGGTTACTACCCCGTCAAATCTTCTAGGAAGACGTCGGTATAAGGAGGGGTGAGTGAAATACCACTACCACGGAAACCTACTCGAAAGATCTCTCCCTGTCAAAACCCCAGGAACAGAGCGGTGAGCCGTTACAGCTCCCTAACTAAACACCCGCCAGGACGGCGACACCAGCGCCACCTACTCTCATTCCATGCTAGCACTAACCCCAGACTTGCATGTGCAAGAGGGGGAGAGTACTAGGTGATCGGGGGAGGGTCACACGGGTGACACCGGACCTTCCTCAGAAATAGATTTTTCCTTTGTCAAAATCCCTTTCTGAGTCCAGTCCCCGTGTCAGCCGGTGAAATCGTAATAGAGAATCATGCCAAGGCTGTAAGTACAAGGAAAAAAATGGGGGGTAATCTGAAGAAAAGGCAAAATTTACTAAAATAATTTTAATCAAGTAATCTCTTTCCATGAGCAAGAATACTAAAACTAAGGTATATACTAAATCTAAGGCACATCAAAAACTTAATACTATGAAACGTGGGGAGGTCCCTGACACAACGGAGAAGAAATTTAAAAATCTTAAAATTACTTAAAGCTAGGGTGAAACATGAAAAATGCACAAGATAACTGTAAATATAACCTTAATACTATACACGTAAACTTAGGCTAAACACGTAAGAGAAAGATCAATGAAAATTAACATATACATATATCTGGGGTACGTGGAGCCAAATAAAAACTGTCCAGTACCCCATAAGAAAAATAATCATGGCATGTCAGATTACACTTTCCATCAGTAGACAAAGATACATCAATATGAGGAGCCAGGCAGTGAGGCATAATCAACCAGGAGAATAAGCAGAGAGAAGTAAATGAGGCAGGCGGGCGGGGAAAGGAAAGGATAAGGATATGATTAGTTAAGGTGGGAGATGACACTTCCCACTGCTATGGTAGAATATTTCAGGGCTTGAGCGATTTTAAATAGTGGCGTTTTAAACACTAGGAGGTGATTTCCAACCCGTAAATTTTAGATAACTCTGAGAAGTCCATATTATGAAAATAATTAATGGAAGTAGCAACTGCTCGAATATCATGAACTTTGGGAACTGAATCTGGGTTGGCCTGTTTAATGAAATAAAGAATTTGTTGTCTTATAGCATTCAGTGAAAGAGTACCACCTTTCTCCTGATAAAAAGAGGACCTGACTTACTCTGTGGAGTTCTTAAAAGGTAAGATTTAGTGTATAAACTGGACATAAAGACTGGTCTTGAGGAAGGGCACCACCTTCCAAGGAGACCACCTGTCCTGTGGGTCTTCGTTCTTAGCTAAAAATCTAGGGTCAGGGAAAGGAGGACCTCTCCAGACGGGAGGAAGTTTACAAATTATCACCTCTGGAGAGCGACAGCTCTGAGATTCTAGCACCTGAAGCCAAGCTAATCAAAATAGGTCTTCCTTAACAGATCCTGATAAGAGCAATGAAAGTTATCCAACTCTGATGCTAACTTGAGGACGTCATTGAGAAACCATGCAACAGAATGTGGGCGTGATACTGGTCTCAGACTTGAGCATGCTCTGGGGATGGACAGAAAAATAGGAATCTGTAAGGTCGATTTAAAGCCGTAAAGAAATACTTCTTCAATGCAGACTTGACTGGTAATAGTGGCTGGAGCAAGGCCTTTTCAAACAGTGATCTAAAGAAGGAAACTCCTAAATTAGTCGTCATGATTTTGGCTTCAGATGCTTTCAGGAAGGAGGCTAATTTTTGACTGCTGAGTCATACTGTCTAAGAGTAGAATCTCTTTATCTGATTCTAAAAACAGAGTGTTGACAGGGTCAATGTTCGCTCCTTTGGGCTGCATTTTTATAAGTCCATAAACTAGGGCATTCTGAATCCTTGAGGGTTGGCACAGTCTTGGTTTGTACTGTCTGGGTCAGAATGGGCTTCTGGAATCCGAAGACCTGTAATCCCAGTTCCTGAAGGAGAGGGAAACCAGTGCTCTTCGGCCAATAGGGGCTACTAGGGCTGGTTGACCTTTGAATGTCCTGAGTTTGTGTAAAACTTTCAGCAGTAAATTTATTGAGGGAACAGATAAATCTTCCCAAATGTTCCAATCTACTGTCATTGCGTCTGTGGCAACGCCTGAGGGTCCAGGTTGGAGGCCATAACAGGGAGCTTGAAGTTGCGAATAGATCTCCGTTGAAACGGTAAATCCAAGATTCCTGGAGCCCTGGACAGGAATCCGCCACCACGTTCCGCACCCCGCTAGGTGGGTGGCTGATGGAGGTGCCAGCCGTGCTTGTAGGCCAGGGAGAAGATAGCAACCATTGCTTGGTTTACTCGGCCTGATTTGGAGCCGCCCTGTTGATGCAATGAACTACCACTGCGCTTGTCCAATACCAGCCTGATATGAATCCGGTTGGGGGCGGATTTTCTTCAGAGTTAGAAAAAGACCATAGCTTCCAGGGTATTTATATGGAACTGCACAAAACATTGTGGACCACGTTCCTGTACTTTTGTTTTGGTGAATATCCCCAGCCGCTTAGGAAGCGTCTGTGTGGACAACCAGTGCCGAGGGGGTGAGCGGAACTGTTTTGGACAGGCCTCTGACTGTGGTCCAAGGCCGCAATCTTGTCTTTAAGATTCGAGGGGATAGAGGAGACCTTGTCTCTGAGCTTGACATTTGCTCGACTCCAGCTAACACTCTGTTTATGTCTTTTAATTGGGCTTTTAAGAGCAGGTCTGTCACTGAGGCAAATCTGAAGAGATCCAGGGACTCTTTCTTGGGATCGGCCGGGATGCCGATGGATTTTGAGGAATCTCCTGGTGAGGATGCTCTCTCTTTCCTCTTGGGGCGGGAGAGATAACGTGTGAGAGGATAGATCCCACTGGAGACCCAGCCACTGGAAACCGGGACTCCGGAGTCAGGCGGGACTTCTCTCTGTTCAGCTGAAAACCCTCGCGACTCCAGGAAATTGATGACTATGGGACGAGCCTTCTGACACTCCGGAACAGTTGAAAACCCAAATTATCCAATCGTCTCAAATATGCTGCTGGGATATCCTCGAGACCGGAGTTGTTGCACTACCGTGTCCGCCAGCTTGGTGAATACCCTGGGCGCAATGTTCAAACCAGAGGCATGACCTGAAGGAGTAGGCTTGATTCCCGAGTCTGAAACCGAGGAACTGAGAGAAGTTCGGCGCAACCGGGGCGGATAATGGCGTCTGAAAGATCGATAGAGGTGGTGACGGCTCCACGCGAAGTAGAGTCCAGCCTGAGCTACCGTAAGCATGCGAGAAATTTGTTGCATTTTATGTAGAGATTTAGATGCGACAGATCCAGGATCACTCTTTTGCTGATCGGAGTCTTTTTTGGGAACAGTGAATAACCTGCCTTGAAACTTTAGGTGCTTTACTTTATTGCCCGTTTGTTGAGCAATTCTGTGCGTGAATCCTTTAGGATTGATGGGTGGCTGGTAAAATCTGGTTAGAGGAGGGGTTCTTGATCCAGCTCCCACCCTAGTCCTTTGGACACAATGCTGTGTGCCCAAGGGCTGAAGGTCCATTGGTCCCTGAATCCAGCCAGGCGACCGCCACCTGGGTTCTCTCAGTGGGAGGGGAGTGGGTTTATTCCCCTACCACGTCCAGGCCTTCCCCTTGGGGTGGTGTTGGGCTTCCTCATGGGGGGTTTGCTCTCTTCCCTCCTCTTGCACCCTATTAAGGCCGTGGAAAGTATCCACGGCCTTCTATGGGGTTGCATGCAGGTGAAGCCACATAGATGGTGCAGCTGGTTGACCAGCACATACTGTTGGGGGGGTGAGCCTTGGAGGTAGAAGGCATGGCTACTGCCAAGACCGACGGCTTGACTACTGCCTGATGGTGGGCCTCATATGTCCCCAAGGCTTATTCTCCTCTGGGGCTGGCTGATTTGGGTCTTGCGCTTATAGGCCGAAATGCCCCAGCGAGAACGCAGGGGACTTGATTGGCCCAGCACCCTCGGCCATAACGCTTTGTGACCTCCTCTTCAGGAAGAGGTTAGGTCCCCAGATCGAGCTTTCTAACGAGCTTCTGTTAGGCTGGTGGGCGATAGTCAGTGATCGGCAAAGATGAACTTCCGCCATTCCAGTCTGGCCAGCGATAACCTGCCATGTCCGACTGGAAGCCTGCCAGCAGTGATTTAGCCAAAACTGGAAAGAAAGTTGCCTGTCCGGCAGGAGACGGCAGTAGTTTCAGAAAGGCATACGGAGGCCTGGGCGATCCGGCCAATTTGGTCCGAGCATCAAACTCTGCCTTCAAAAAGGATTCCAGCTTGGGAGCTGCCTACCGAATTGCGGAAGCGCAGAAGGGGCCGAGCTTCCTGACAGTGAAAGTGACGGGGGCTTCCAGCCAGAACCTCACACTTCCTGGGAATACCAGGCGAGGGTCTGTTTCTTAACTGTGGTAACGGATTACCATCAAAGCACGCTCGGGCCAGCCAGGAGCGACTTTGTCCAAGCAAGGGTGGAAGGTTGTCTTCCAGGGCGAACATCGAAGTTGCCCTTGAAAGGGTCAACTTCGTATTTTCTGCCTGCCACCCGTCAGAGTGCGCAGGAGAGCTGATTGAGCTTTTGGTCATCCCTAGGACATGAGATAGCCCCTGTGGAACCTTGTCTGACTGGAATCCAAGCTCTCCGTGTAAGCCCCACGAAGCCTGGGCAAGGGGCAGATCGGGGGGAAGAACCCAATCTCCAAACTGGCTCCCCGCGCCAAGACCATCAACTGTGTTTGCCATCATGTTGATGGCCCGGAGTGCGAAACGCCAAGGTTACCGACATCAACGGCGGAGGTCCGCAGTGTCGGGGATAATATACTGTGGTTCGGCTGGGGTGGGTGAGCCATACCCGCCAGTATGTTATCATGACTGGCCAACTTTTCGAGATTTTGTCAAATCCGAATCTAAGTCCTCCGTGAAAACGCTTTATGTGCTGATTAGCAAAGGCCCTGTACCAAAAGCAGGCTGGCGGAGGGGCTTGATTTTGCAGCCTCTTACTCGCGCCTGCTGGAGGAACCAGACTTGTTCCCGGAGGCTACAGGTCCTGAAACCTTAGCTCTCGACGGGGAAGGGCGATGCCTTTCTGGGAAGACGAGGACCTTGTAGCTCCTCGCCTTCCATGAAGTTCATCTCAACTTGGGGATCAGCAGATTTGAGCCTATCACCCAAGGAGGAAGACTCTCACGAAACTCAAAAGAAGAAATTGATGAAGCAGGGGACAATGAGGGGGTCCTGCCCTCAACAACCTCACTTACTCATTCACCACTTACCACCTGGTCCCCCTGTATTCATTGGTTCCAGATTGAGATCCATGGCGCTACGCATCCTCCGAGACCTCAGCGAGGATATCCACTTAGTGGCTGGGTCTGATCCCGGATTTGCTGGATGATAGGTGGCAGATCTTCAGCACTGGCGCCGCCACCCGGCGCAAAGCAAGTCCTCAACCTGGCGTCGAGGACGAGGGGCTTCCTGACCGAACGCCTGCTGAACCCAGCCGCCACCCAGGCTGGAGGGATTAAGGCAGACTCTTGGGAAGCTTCATCCGCCTGTGAGAAAGCCAACAATTAGCTAAGAACGAGAAACCAGGACCGGAACCCAATAAAACAATATACCACATAACATGAGGAGCATAAAACAGAGAAAAAGACTGTTACTAATGACCATCCTGACAAAGCGCAGGAGAGCAAAGCAACCTCACAACCATCAGGGTGCCAGACAACCAGGTCATCCAGTCGGACCGCATAACCAGCGTGGGTCCAAACTACGTGGACTGCAGGGTTGTTGGCCGGAGGCGGCACCCCGCCCCAGCTGCACAGTCTGTAAGTAGAAAAGTACATGAACCTCCCACTTGGCAAGCTAAAGCTGACAAGGCCGGAACTCCAACCACAACTGGAATATCCCGGCGGAGAAGAACCCCAATCATAAACTGGGCCAATAAGCTCCTAAAATGCATAGAGTGGAAGGTAGATTCAGACCCCGGAGGACCCGGGGGAATGAAGGAAAGAAGACTAGAACCAACCTTAATGGGCTGCCAGTAAAATAATTCATGGAGCCCCGGGTGATAGGACCCGACTCCACGTATATAGCCAAAATGAAAAGGAAATATTCCTGTAGATAAACTTATCTAAAACAAAAAAATAAAACAAAAACAGTAATAACAAGTGATGATAGAACTCAAGAGACGGAAGGGTCGCCTCCTTCCATGATGTGAAACCTGCCTTACTTCCCGGGCCTGGAGAAACAAGATGGTAATAGTGCCTGGGATGTTCATAACATAGGCTGAAGTAACATGTTACCCTATTACGAAACCCGACGGGGAGACGAGAGGTAGGGATAGTGATGAAACGCCGAGCAAACAAACCCCAACCCCAACGACAGCTAGGGGATGATATGGGGAGGGAGCGAATCTTCTCAACCAATAGGAGAAGTCCCTGAACCCGGAGAAAATGTCATCTAGCCGCACCTGCACGAGTAGAGCAAGGCTGGGGGAGGGGTGGAGGAGGAGAGGAGTGAGGCTACCAGGAAGGGAACAGAGATGGGGGAGAAACATATCATCTACCAACTGCATCCATCCTCCAAGAAAATGAAACTTGGAAGGGGTGAATACTGAGCACACAACCCGGCTCCGACTCCCTTCCTAGGCGGTTTTAATATGGACCCAACCTAGTATAGGCCAGGGAAAGGGGGAGGGCAGAAGGGAGGAGGAAGCAAGAGGGGAGAGAAATTTGTGCCGAGGAACCAACCAGGATCGAGGGCGGGCAAGAGGCGACTAGCCTAGAGGAAACACAACTGAAGAACCTGATTCCAAATGGGAGGAAGAGAACTAAGGGCCTACCTGCCCACCGAAAACGATCCTGGAGAAACAGCAATAAAACTCCTCAACCTGATCTCCACCCAGGCAAGGGGGATGGGATGCAAACAGCCTACACCACAAAAATAACCATCACAAAGAATAAAACCAAAATGTGCTCAACAGAGCGTGAGCTCACCCTGGGGAAGGAAAACAGATCTGAGGCTGCAGGGCCAGCACCTGAGGTAAACAACAAACAAAATAATAATAAAATAAAACTACAAGAGATACCATCTTCGAAGCATAAAATAATTAGCCTAGTGAGATTAAAATAAAAAGGAACCCAACCTGGGTGGAACCAGACGGTATCACTCACAAAGGCCCATAGACCAATGAAATAATTGGGAACAAAAAGGGGGAGCCACCAAGGAACTACCAGGAAGGGAACTATGGGCCAAAATCTATCTATAACGACTTATGAGACAACTCCAACCGAAGAATAGGAGGGAGTCGCCTCTGGGGCGGTCGACATGGCTGGCGGGGACGCTGCATGCTGGGCAAGATCCCAGCTATTTTATGGAAAACATGAGACCAAAATAGCCAAAAATAGAAATAAAATCTTCTACAAGAAGATGGTACTTAACTTGAGATGGTAAAGCTGCTCATGCCATCGTAGATGCAGAAAAATCCAAATAAGAGAGACGAGCACACAAAAGAAACAGAGATTTCATGCTAGAAAATGGAATGTAGGTGGCGCTGGTGTCGCCGTCCTGGCGGGTGTTTGGTGTGGGAGCTGTAACGGCTCACCCGCTGTTCGGGGTTGGGGTTTTGACAGGGAGAGATCTTTCAGTAGGTTTCCGTGGTGTGGTATTCACTCACCCCTCCTTATACCGGCGTCTTCCTAGAAGGAGGCTGACTGGGGGAGTAACCCCAGCTTTCCTGAAAGCTCTTTTTCTCTGGTATATCTAGCAAGGTTATACCTAGAAATTCGTGCTGTAATGGAATTTCACCCGGCTTGACACGGGACTGGACTCAGAAATATATATATATATATATATATATATATATATATATATATATATATATATATATATATATATATATATATATATATATATATATATATATATATATATATATATATATATATATATATATATATATATATATATATATATATATATATATATATATATATATATATATATATATATATATATATATATATATATATTATAATATATTATATATATAACAGATTTTGATGTAGGAAAAACCTATTTTAGGTAGCCACTGTGAGTCCTCAAAGTAGTTACTCTATGGTATGATGGCTCATAAGACAGACCAACCAATCTCAAAGAATTACTCTTCTACTTTATATATATATATATATATATATATATATATATATATATATATATATATATATATATATATATATATATATATATATATATATATATATATATATACATATATATATATATATATATATATATATATATATATATATATATATATATATATATATACAGTAGAACCCTGGTCCTCGACTGTACTTGAACTCGACATAATCGGATTTCAACACGAAATGTTGAGTAAATTTTGTGTCGGAGCTCAAACAACAAACTGGAATCCGACTCGATGAATCATATGATGTTTTAGAAAAAAGAGTTTCTGGCGGCTGCTGCTAGTTGGCGTTGTTGGTGGCGTTCTTCCCATGCTTATTTAAAAGCATTTAAAGCCCACACATGCTGCTGCTGCTGTTGAAAAACAAGCCAGATTATCACATTAAATTAATAATACAGTATTTATAAGCCAAATTACTGTATGTCTGTTATCATAAAATTAGAAAAATTTCTAAATTACGTCAGAACCCGGCAGCTTGGCAGAATGTAAAACAAACCACAGCACCATCCTGGTGGTGTATCAGATACTAATTACATAAACATTCAATATTTATGGTAAATTTCATACAGAGTCTATTGGAATAGTATACAAAATCACTGTAAAACATCTTTCAGTAAATTTACTGAAAGATGTTTTACAGTGATTTTGTACACTATTCCAGTAGACTGTATGAAATTTACCATAAATATTGAATGTTTATTTAATTGTACGCTATAGCACCTACCAGGGTGGCGCTGATTTGTTTACATCTGCCAACTCTGAGTTCACGTAATTTGAAATTTAATATTTTGATGATAACAGACATGCTAATTGCTTATAAATATTGTATTATTAATTTAATGTGATAATCTGGCTTGTTTTTTCAATGTTATCATTATTAACAACAGTTTTCATGTGTACCGTTGCAGTACATTCTGGTAGTGCCTATAGGCTACCTAGCCTACCCTATGGCTACTTTGGTCTATCATCAGTAATACGGACGCATTGGTGTAAGCCTAATTTTTTATACAGTATGCATTTAAAAATGTAAAAGTGCTTCGATATGGTAAGTTATTCAACTCTGAACTTATTTAATTGTAATTTGTGTAAAGTTTTGTATAAAAAGGCAAGGTTAGGTAATGACTGGTGGTCAGGAATGGATTAATCTATTTTCAGTTATTTCGTATGGGTGAAATTAACTCAGAATTCGACAAAATCGAATCTCGACACTTCTTCTGGAAGCTAATTAGGGTCGAGGTCCGAGGTTCACGAGTATTATATATATTATATATATATATATATATATATATATATATATATATATATATATATATATATATATATATATATATATATATATATATATATATATATATATATATATGTATATATATATATATATATATATATATATATATATATATATATATATATATATATATATATATATATATATATATATATATATATATATATATATATATATATATATATATATATATATATATATATATATGTATATATATATATATATATATATATATATATATATATATATATATATATATATATATATTATATATATATATATATATAGGTGAATGTCCAGAAGAACTCCATATGCATAAAGTACCAAAATTAAAAGAATAAAATGTAATATTTTTTCATATTTAAAGCGTTTTAGACCACTTCTTATGAGGAGAAACACCCACAATTTTGCCATATTAGCTATGGAGGGGGTTGGGGGACAGGTATTGTCTAACCTTATAAGTCAAAAATCGAAAATCATTCGATGGGGAACTAGTTTTTCTGAGAAACATTACACTTTCCGAGAAACATTACAGTAAAAAAACTCATTTTCGAACTAACTCCAGTAAGATTTCGAGGATGCTGATTAGATAATCATTAATATCTCGGATATGGTGAGTCTCCTCAAAAAGTGTTCAGAGACAAAGTTTTATTATTTTATATTGTGAAAATTATAGTGTGACTTATTTTCTTATATCTCACCTGGAGTTGTTCTGGACATTGACCATATATATATATATATATATATATATATATATATATATATATATATATATATATATATATATATATATATATATATATATATATATATATATATATTATATATATCTATATATATATATATATATATATATATATATAACAGGTTTTGATGTAGGAAAACCTATTTTTGGTAGCCACTGTAAGTCCTACAGACCAACCAATCTCAAAGAATTCTCTTCTAGTTTATATATATGACAGGTTTTGATGTAGGAAAAAACTGTTTTTGGTAGTCACTGTGAGTCCTGAAAGACATGGGACTGGGGTAAACATTTATCTTACACAGACCTGGCATGTAATGAAGTTGGCCATAGCAGGTTGTTGCCACATCTGTGCGAACCGAGGTAGTCGTTGTAGGACATGAGATAGAGCCTGCCTGTCCTTTATATTCTGTCACTGTGCCAACAAGCACTATTCTGGCCAAGACCAACTACAAGAGAATTCTTTGTAATTGGTTGGTCTGTCTGTCTTATGGAGCCCTGGTGGGACATGAGGATAACTCCTTTCAGGAGTTTTGTTAGTATGTGACTGCATGAGTGTTTGTTTTTTCTTTTTTTTTTTACTTGCTTGCACTTTGCTTGAGCGTGTTAGGATTAAGTAATTGGGCTCCCCTTCACCTGAACTGTGAGAGCCTTTATCTGTTATAGGATGCTTCCTTAGCAGAAGCTATTCAGGAGTAGATATCTACCAATGGGAACTACAGTGAAAAGTGTTGTTGGTGTTGTTGTTGGCCTACCTTGTGGCTGTAGCATCTGGTGAAACATAGTAAGGTGCAAAAGTTGATGCAGTTGGATTTACTTCTGAGGATTAGGGAGCCTGATGCCGGTAGGCATAATATCAGTGTTTACAGCGTAAGAGAACTTCCCAGGATAGAGGACAGTTAGACAGACATAAGTTAATTTGTTCCAAATTGATTGCTGTTGATTTGATCATGATCAGTCTACTGTAATTTTGGCTCTATTTGCAGTGGTCATGTATGCCGGTAGGCATAATGTCAGTGTTTACAGTGTAAGAGACCTTCCCAAGATAGAGGAAAGTTAGAAGACATAAGCTAATTTGTTCCAAATTAATTGCTATTGATTGATCATGAACAATCTACTGTAATTTGGGCTGTTTGCAATGGTCATGTACTTCTTTTCATGAAGTTATTTACATGTGTGTAATTTTGCAGTGTTTAAATGAATTGTTGAGTTTTTTGCAGTTTTAAGCCCAATGTTTTTCATTAGAGTAGTGAAATGAGTGACTTGATGTAAAAAGATGAATTGTTGTAGAAGTGTGTGTGTCATTATATTTGTACCAGACTACATACTATTTAATATCTTCTGTATATACATTGTTTGGTTGATACTGTATGCAGCTGGAGTATTTTTGTTAATTTTTTGCTTTTACTTACTGTAGTATTAAGATTGAAGTTAGGATAAGTTTTGATGAACTATAGTGTTAAGATTAGGTTAAGTTTCCGTTCTGTAGGTTGATGTAATAAGTAAGGTTACGGAAAGTCAGAGTTTTATTTAGTAACCTCTAAATTTGTTCCCATCATCCTGCACCAATTGCGCAAAAGAAAAAAAAGCTCCTACACCGTGAGTGTTAGCTTCAACAGTAGTGCCAAGAAGGTTTTCACTGTGCATGATAAGAGCATCATGAGGATGGAGTCGGCCTTGGCATTTGGATATTGGACTGCCATAAGAACATCCTCCTTGACACCACATCATGTGCATGAAGGCACAACAACTCTACCAGCAATTTTCGACAGTTACGGAAGGCAGCAACATACAGGAAGCACACTTCTTAGGCTTCAACAAACCTGGCGAAGAAGAGGAAGAAGCCGGACCATCGTCAGCTCCTCAAGGATTTGGGGTCAGCAAGGGGCGGTTCCACTGTTTTCAGAAACGTTTCCAACTCAACAGTGTTTCTTTTCATGGGGAAGCAGCATCAGCAGACACAGAAGTGGCC
>NC_089795.1:65363717-65366217 GCF_040412425.1 Macrobrachium rosenbergii
AACCTACATATGAGGCTGAGAGGCTTGGTGAATGTAGTTACTGAGTAATTAAATATTTTTCAGTTTTGATGAAACACAACACTATCTATAATTATAAATAAAGTTAAAACCATAAACTATGAACTATTAAACTGATCATCAACATTTGTAACATCCCCCTAAAAGATTTGTTACCAACACTAGCTTATAATGAAGCTCAAGTACAGAAGCTATTGTATGCCAAGAACGGTTTTATTTCTTTGTAAAATGTTGAAATTCCTGTTCTCCATTCACTTTGTTCAACTATCATTACAGTTACTGTATGTATGCAATAAACTAATTTTTCAAAAGTGAAAAATGTCAAAAATTTCATTCAATAAGGAAGTGCACTTAAAAGCTAAATTGGTACCCTTAGTATTATTAATGTTCTAAATTACATAGAATCAAAGGACATTTGGGGGGCAATGTGCCCCCCAACATGACATGTTTTTTTTGTTACCTATCACTGATACTTGCATCACTTGTAATTAGTTACAACATGCTGAAAACAGTTCTACCAAGTATGATTCTGAAAGCATGTTTAGAAATACAGTACATACTAAGAAAGTGAAAAAGTTGAATTCCAACATAGTGTCTGCGATACAGGGCAAATTATGATTTTTATAAGAAGATATTTGTTCTTATTGTAAAATTTAACTTTTGTTCTCTTTGTAACAGTTCATAATAGAAACTAGAAGCTTCTATTAAGAATTGCTGTGTGTGTTTTGTATTAATAGTGCCAATTGCTTCAAGTAAAAGCATTTTCTTTGTCCCACTCTTCACTCTACAGGTTATAACATGACATTTGCATTTTTTAATTTTATTTTTTACTATTCAATATTGTGTAAAATAAATTAAAACAATGCAGAGTAACATATTACACTTCATTGAAACTCTGATCATAAATCAAGTGAATCAATTTAAAATAAATATATGAAGTAAATATATAAAAAGGTCAAGTAATTTTCTCTTCTGGACCCACATTTAGATATGCATTGTCTATAAAGTGTATACATACAAGTTATGTAAGCAGATACAATCTTAACAAAATTTACTGTTTATAATTTTTAACTAATTTGAAAATAAACCTAATTATACTACTTTACAGTAATTAACATTACAAATATATAATATCCCCTGATTATAATTTACACAACAAATCTTAAATGTCAAAATAGGTTTAAGATACTCAAATTTTCAGCAAACATGCCATCAGTAGACGCAATGTCATTCCACGTGAACAACAAGAAAGCCTGGGCTTCTCATTTAAGCTAGCTTTCCTTAAAATCAAGCAGTCAACTTTTCATTCTTCAGGGTTGTGTAATTTTGGTAAGCATTTCAGGTTTGAAAAATTATTTTCTAATACTAATAAAATTATTGTTCTGAGTTTTGAGCAAAAATCGTAAGGGGCAACTAAACTTTCATTTACAAATAAGATATGTTAAACTTTAGCGTGTCCTTTCTCTATGATCAACCAGCCATGATTATAGAATTCATAAAGTCACACACAAAAAGTAACCTATGTACACTGCTGCATTTTTACATTAATTTTTTTTTTCAAAATCTGCCAATATTCCTTGTAAATCAGCAACACTTTTATTGTATGTTACAAAATTTACATATCTAGTAATGAATATCAAGCAACACATTACAGCAGCTGTTCTCTTGTTCATTACACATTTTAATGAAGTTCACAATATTTTCATTAAATATAGGCCACACAGAGAAGTTTGCAAAAACTATAATAAAAACTAAACTCATGTATAAGCAACAAATGAAATTATACTGGCATCTTACTGAGACATGGCATGTGATTTGTAAGCCTGCCATAGTATTGCAAAATAATAACACCAAAAATATGTGAGGTCTAATATGGAAAGTTATCTAGGATATGCTGACATTAAGCAATCTCGGCTTCTTTGGTAAACTAATCAGATCTCTTAAAAATAAATTTTTTTGTTAACACTTATCATGCAAAAATGTTAATTTTTGTTATGAATGTAATGTACTGTATCATGTATAATTTTTGTTATGAATGTAATGTACTGTATCATGTAAACAAATAATAAAACAAATACTGTATTTGATGGCATATAAGGCCCCCTTTTTTTTCCTCTCTTGAAAAATGGCTTCAAGTGTACATTGGGATCTTTATTAATATTATGTTGAGAGTCAACATCTGGTGGTAGGCTAATTTATACCTAGATGCTCACAGACTACCAGTGCTTGCCTAGCCAAACTCCATAACAGTAAAATCCCTCATAAGCAGCACATTGGAACCAAAGGTTACTTCAATTGCAAGAGAAATCCTCATAAAATACTATCCAGTACAACAACTGTTATTTTATCATTCATTATCTATAAAAATAAGAATTTTTCACTTTCATTATTAAATCCTAACATCTTCAACTGAACATTAAGCTATGCTTACCTAACTTCAATGGTAGTGGGAAGAGTGCTTAAATCCTTGCATAGAATTTTG